>NC_142933.1:104523176-104560676 GCF_046866305.1 Octopus bimaculoides
TGTATTAAACAAGATGAGGACAAATATCCGTCAAATATAAATACGTTATAAATTCGGCTTAAAATGCGTATACAAATATTAATGCATATCGACACATGAATAATTTAAAGAATATTTATAAAATATAAATAGATACATAAAAATGCATGTTAATAAACCCATGTGGAGTACGTATGGAAGGAAGTGTGAGTAAAAGAGGACTGATATTATGTTTTTACATCAATAAATATAATTGCCTAATTTGAGTTTACATGTTAATTCTTTTCTTTTGTCTTGGGTTCGACCCCTGCACTTATGCAGTTCTTAAAATGTTCTATATTTTTCATAAGAAACAACAATAATATTATATATATATAAATATGTTTGTATATATTTGTTTGTATGTGTGTATACACGTATGTGTGTGTGTTCACGCGCGCCTGTGTGTGTGTCGAATCTGTCCCATTGTGCAAGGCCAGCATACACAAAAATGGGATTCCTAAGGAAAGGAAGATTTGTTACTGAAATTGGAGTGGCAGGGTATCTAATTTTTAAATGATTTAACAACATAATATTACTCTGCTTGCTCTACTGACTGGAAAATATAATGAGAATATTTATCGGTATTCCTACCGAGTCGCCTGCTAGCCAAATAAACACTGGTTCACTACAGAGATGATTACCACGATCGTTCATATCTGCAAAATTTGATAGGCAGAATGAGATACATAGATAGATAGATACATAGATAGATAGATAGATAGATAGATAGATAGATAGATAGATAGATAGATAGATAGATATGTAGAGACAAAACCCTCAATTTGTCTTCAAAATACCCTAGACTGATATTCAATTTCATCTTTCTACTCTCTTTCACACTACATTAAATGAAATTTATGTATTTCTCTAAATTAATGCCCCATATTCCACGATATAAAATCCCAAATCTACGAACATCATCCTAATCGGTTTTCATCCCCAACAATCTAATACATTGATCGAGTTTATTAATAATTTTCTGATATTAATTTCATATAATACTATTAAAAACTATAATTCCTCTTCCCGAAAATTTGATATTCTATCATTAAACTGAATTTTTGCTGCTACACACATTTAATGCATTCGTTGACTTAATTTACACAGCTAATTTAAAATTTAATCACCAGCCGTATACCTGCAGAAATTTCAATGTTTTTCAAGAGCTACTGCACCCACTGAAGCAGCATTTAATCAAACTGTTTAATTTATTTAAATTTAATATTTGAATAAATAACCCAACAGTAATTCCGTTTCCTTCAATGGAAATTAACAGATTTACATAAACAGTGGTCTTGCCCCTTTTCTATTGCATTTCCTTCCACAGCGTTTTCCGTTTTAAATGTTACCCGTTATATTGTGTATACGTAGCTTTAATTTTAAAATGTTCCCGTATTCTGCCCACTGTTTCTTATGAAACAAAGTTACAGAGGGTACTGTTCATGTGGATGTGTGTATGTGTGTGTGTGTGTGTGTGTATGTGTGTGCGTGTGTGTGTGTGTGAGTATGTAACATTATATAAGGGCAGTCAAAATCCATACCGATTATCTAGTGTTGTGGTTAGCACAGTTATGCAACTATGTAGGGTGTATTATGTAGGAATGTATTAAGAATGATTCAGTTTGATCTTCGATGATTTATGGAATACGATAATTGATCTGACAGAGATCAGTACGCATCAAGAAATGTTTTGTTGCTGAATTCAATAAAGAAGAGAAACCAATCTTGTATAGATTCATTGATTCGATGGTATTTTTCACTGAGAAGATAAAACGAAGTCGAAACACCGGTATCTAATGTATTGCTATATCAATGAATCGAGTGTTTTCAGTACACGTCATCTGAAAGGTGAAGTGATTCTCCGAAATCTACCGGAATGTATTGAGAATGTATATGTAAGCCTCCTTTTGGATTATCCATGATAAGTTTTTATTTGCCTATGTTTAAAATGGAATTCGCTGATGTGAAAATGATGAGTGTTGTTTCATTTTATATTTCGTATAATCTCAGTAATACATCCATGTCAACCGGTGGAAATCCATTTGACTCATCTTTACAACGGATACTTGTATATACAAGAAACAATATGCAAAGAAAACATAGTTAAGAAAATCAGTCCTTGTAAAATTTTAGAATTACAACTTCACCGCATAGAAAAAATAGATAAATACCATTACCATTTGCTTTTGTATATGGCTACCCGTCAGTTACGGACGAATACCACCTTAATCAAGCAACTTGCCACATGTATGTACATATGAGTATATTAGTGATGCCTGCATTATACACATGCATAGCGACATTAAATTTGTCGATAAGCCCGGTGTGAATCACATACTGTGCGGGACATATTAGTCTTTCCTCTTCTCCACCAAGAGAAAAAAACTACAAAAGGAAAAACAAATTATAACCCTACTGGTTGATAATACATACAACGATGTGAATGTTCGCTTAGTTAACATGTACGAGGTCAGAGCCATAGTAGTGAAGCTAAAGCACGCAGAGTAAAACCGCTTCGCACAAATTTTCACCTTGAATTCTATTGTGCATGCGTATTAGTTTTAACGTTCCAGCTCATTTTTTTCTGTTTACAAAGGTGCTTGGAAGGAATGTGTGTAGCGTGTGATTGTCGCATTGACCATGACAGAGAACGTTATGGCGATACCTGCTCAGAGGCCTACGCAATGTTGCAGAAAGTATTTGTAGAGGAGTGTATGAGTAGCACACAAGTGTACGAGTGGTTAAATAATTTCCAAGATGGCCAAAAAAACGTTTATAATGATGAACGTTCTGGGAAACTCGCAACCAGCAGACCTCAGAAAGACATCGCAGATGGGCGTGCAGATCTGAGGGAAAATCGTCAAATCATCATCCGTGATTTATCAGAGAATGTGCAGATTAGTTACGCTTTAGTTTAATCCATTATCACTTAATATTTGGGTATAAGACGTGTTTATCAAGTTTGAGGCAAAACTGCTTTCAGTTGTCCAAAATGATACTCGGGTTTCAGTTGCACAAGATCTCCCTGATGTGTCGAAATGATGAAAACTTTTTGAAAACTTTACGTAGGCCTCTGAGCTGATATCGTCAAGCGTTTGATAGAATTTGACGCAGATTTTCTACTCAACTTTCTGTTGTGGTGAATGCGACGATCGCACACGTTTCACACCTTCCTTCCAAGCATTACTGTAAACATCGGAAGTGAGCTAGAACGTTGAAACTTAGTGCGTATGCACAGCAGAGGTCAAGGTCAATCGCTGCCAAGCGCTTTTACTCTTCGTGCTTTAGCTTCGTTACTATGGCAACAGTCAGGATATTTATTGATCAGATCACTTACTGGTGTGTTAGTAAGTGTACATTGATATGTTCATTAATATAGTCCTCTCTATTTCGTGTGTGTGTGTGTTTATATTCTTTGCATGCGTGTGTAAAGAATAGTTCATTGATAATCAAATGCATCATTCCTTTTCTTTGTGTTATTAGAAGAATAGGTGAAGAAAGGAAATCTGAAGAGAGACATCGCTAGTCACAATACCCTTGCATCGTTTTAGCTTTTGAATTAAGCTTCTTGACTGCCTGACGAGCAGACTCAATATTCCCATTTGATTAGAAAGCTATTCCGTCACCGGGTTACTCTTTCCTAATAGAGTGGCCTGGAGCAACGTGAAATTTGCTTTTTGTTCAAGAAAGCAACGCACCGCTGGAACCGGAAATGGAACCCATGGTCTGGTGATTGTGAGTACAGTACCCTAATTACTTGGGCACCAAACTTGACATGAATATAGAGTCAATAAGCTAGTAGACAGACGAACAGACTCAAGAGAGGTCAGAAGTGGGGGTATGTTGCTCATGACATCACAAATTTCTGTCGCAAAGATGGCTGATTGATTGACCGAAATATTTATCGAACAATCGATTACTTAATTAATTGTGAAACTAGTTGACTGATAATTATATAAGAAGATAGATAGAAACATTGTATGTCCTTATTCGGGACACATTAACCCTCCCGTGATAGAACTAAAGCCTATAAGTTATTCACTTTTAGTCAACATCCCATTTATATCGTAAGTGCAGAGTGGGTATACATTAAGTATGATACACAGATAGCTATTTTAGTTAAATATAGAATCAGCTCAGTATAAAAGATCTTTTTAATGAATTGAGCAGTTATTTTTAACATCAGTAAATGTTTCATTCGCCTTTTCCTATATGAGAATTCTCGTCCGAGCATGTGACTAGCAACGAGTACGGGCTAATGAAAAGGCTCTCAAAAAAAGCGGATATGGATCTGGTGCTCCCGCTGGTCGCTGCTGGGTTAAATTTTCTTCTCTCCCTCTCTGATATTTATTGTTTTTAACAAAATCCCTTAAGAGATATTATTTCGGGTTAAACATTGCAAATAATTGGAATCTCAAAAGTGGGTCTGCATTAAGTGTGATGCATACATGACTGTTTTCATTAAATACAGACGCAACTGCGTGATGTGAATGTTTTTCCCGATCAGATCAAGTACGTACACATCGAGGTTAGCTGAAAATATCAGCTAAATCACTCACTCACACCCGCCACCGCCTCTCTCTCTCTCTCTCTCTCTCTCTCTCTCTGTTTCTCTCTCTCTCTCTATCTATCACTTTATCTGAAATATTACCTATTTAATATTGCCTTTATAAAAGAAGATCACGCTGGGCAATTTTGCAATGGGGATCCATTACATTTGACTACTACAAGTTGGATGATCACATCTGGAGTGTCCCTGAATACATGGTTGCTGCAATGACATAAAATGTCGTTAAACAGCAGCGAAATGTCACCATATAATATCATTTGCAAATATTATTTAAACTCTGAGTTAGATCATGATATCGTTTGGTATATCTCGGAATACACTGTCCACATTTAAGACAACGGTAGTTATTGATTTGAAGGAGTTCGATCTGTTCTTATTTGTTTGGAAATTGAACACGTATAGGTTTCTTCATTTTCAAACTTTAATCACGATTCAACGGGCCGAATCATACACATTTATTTTCAATTCTAACGAATAAGACCGTTTATTAGAAGTTGTTAAACTCTTGGATTAACAGAATAGGCAGTGAGGTAGAGTGGAGAAGAAAATTATAAAGTGATATTTAGTCACGTCTCATTACTTTCTGAGTAATAATCACGTGGAGGCAGAATTTGCTTTTCATCCTTCGGCACTCGATGAAATTTAAACAGCAGTCAAATACACGAAGTCGGTGTAATTAACTGTCCCCTATATTATTATCAATGTACTACACGATGTTGTAGGGGGTGAGTAGAGGAAACACGAGTGCAATTGATTAAAATCCTTGCTGCATTTTGTTACCTAATTTTATGTTGCATTAAAATGTCAAACATGCCGCTTGACGCTACTTTGCATCACATCCTTCCGGAATTGATAAAATACCAGCGATCCAATACGTGTGCTGGATATAATCAACTATGCCGCCTTTTCCAACAATTAAAGAAATAATAAATGGAAAAAGAAATATACAATTCATCAAATCAACATAGCTTGGTTACATAATTACGAAATATTTTAACATCAGATCAGAAATTGGTGGAGGTGCAATAACATGAGAGGGTTAGGGTGGGGGAAGCTTAAGGTATTTACTTACAGCTCGAGTTCAAATTTCTAAGATGTCGAATGCTTGTAAAGCAGCCTTTAGCTTCAGTTTATTTAGGAAGCAAGCGTAAAAATATATCGCAGTATTTCGATTTCAATCAAATAAATCTCCATTCTGATTCACTTAAGGGAAATAATAAAAACAAAATGCTAGTTACAACAAAAAAATTATCCCAAATTATTAGGGATGGGGGAAATAATCAAACAACGCATCAGTTACAGAGTATGGGCGATATTCTATAGTAAAATAAAAACTGAAGTACCACACGGTGATACAAAAGCTGATAAACTTAAAGAATATTACTTAATACGCCAAGTCACACAGGGGAGGTTTTACTGGGCCGGAATACAATAAAAAGAACATAGAAAATGCAATAAGTAAATATATATCGAACAAAGAGGAATAACAAACATGTGTGTGCAAAGATAATATCTTAGTATATATAAAGACAGCAAGCCGGCAAAATACTTTCAGAGTTCAAATTCTGCCGAGGTTGACTGATTTTCATCAATTCAGAGTCAGTATAATAATACGTACCAGACAGACCTTGGGTAGATGTACTCAGCTAGATCCCTCCCCAATAATTTCAGACCATGTGCCTATAGTAGAAAGAAATATCTTCATATATATATATATATATCTGTGGGGGGAGGGGTATTTTTTAATGTTTTCAGTCATTTGAGTGCGGCCATGCTGGAGCACCGCCTTTACTCGAGCAAATCGACCCCAGGGCTTATTCTTTGTAAGCCTAGTACTTATTTTATTGGTTACTTCTGCCGAACCACTAAGTTACGGCGACATAAACACACAAGCATCTGTTGTCAAGCTTTGCTGGGGGGGGGACAAACACAGACACACAAACAGACACACACTTATATATATATATATATATATATATATATACATATATATATATATATATATATATATATATTCAACGGGCTTCTTTCAGTTTCCGTCTACAAAATCCACTCACAAGGCTATAGTAGAAGACACCCGATTTGCCACGTACTAGGATTGAACTCAGAACGAAGTGGTTGGTAAGCAAGGTACCTTCCACAGATCCACTCTTGCGCCTATATATATATATATATATATATATATATATATATATATATATATATATATATATATATATATATATATATATATATATATATATATATATATATATATATATATATATATATATATATATATATATATATATATATATATATATATATATATATATATATATATATATATATATATATATATATATATATATATATATATATATATATATATATATATAGGTGAGGTATATTTGCCACTTAAATGTGGCTGACCCCTAAGGGTGGATGTTACTGTTGCTTTTAGCCCCAGGAGAAGATCTCCTCCAGTTGGCTATTGACACACATCTGTGCCCTGCCTGTATTTGCAAAGGGAAGTCATCCTTCCCACCTTGATTTGCGATACGTACGGACTCGAGTTTCTGGGTATTTACCCGTCCTCAGCGTACGACATTCGCCGACCTTCGATGCGAAAGATTTGCCATTTAAGTGGCAAATATACTTCACCTTGTCATGCAGTTACTGTTAATACCTCTTTCAGAGATTTGACATTGCTTTTTTTCACTTTTTCGAGATCAGTGAATAATTTCACTGGAAAAAGATATATGTATTTGCATCGGGAAATCTTTCGCATCGCAGGTCGGCGAATGTCGTACGCTGAGGACGGGTAAATACCCTGAATCTCGAGTCCGTACGTATCGCAAATCAAGATGGGAAGGATCACTTCCCTTTGCAAATACAGGCAGGACACAGATGTGTGTCAATAGCCAGCTGGAGGAGATGTTCTCCTGGGGCTAAAAGCAACAGTAACATCCACCCTTAGGGATCAGCCACATTTAAGTGGCGAATATACTTCACCTTGTCGTGCAGTTACTGTTAATACCTCGTTCAGAGATTTAACACACACACACACACACACACACACACGCACACACACACACACACACACACACACACACACACACACATATATATATATAAAAATTAAACAATTGGGTAAAAAATTGGATATTAATTAATATCAATTTAATACCAGGTAACACGCACATTAAAGAATCAGGGAGATTCAGAAAAACTATCTGAGGTCTCAAGGATTATTGTATATGTATATATAAAAATATATATACATATACAATAATCCTTGAGACCTCAGATATTTTTTCTGAATCTCCCTGATTCTTTTAATGTGCGTGTTACCTGGTATTAAATTGATATTAATTAATATGAAAATATATATAAAGGAGGCAACTAGGTTGACTGCTAATGTGCTAGAAGATCACATGTCATGTGTCTACTAAGACTGAATAATTCTCAAAGGTAATTTAGCGAAGCAACAAAAACGTAAAGCGGACAAGACCAGTGAAAATTACACAAAAAAATACAATTATCTGTAAACATATGTTTCGAAATTAATATTTTCTTACCGAAAATATCTGTTTCTCATCATTCTTTAAATTGTATTTATCCAACCGTCTGCACCGATGTAAACTTCTTGAAGATATAGCAGACATCGTCTGTGAGATGATTACATATTTTAGGTGCCTGCTCCAAACGAAGAACATTGCCATCTTGTCTTAATCTAGACAACTGACCTCTACAATAGTTCATGTCTTTTGTTCGATGTTCTGTTGTCTGTACTTAATTGAGGTTTTGTTTTAGATGACACAAGCTCCCAGATTCACCTCCTCACAGCCTACAAGAGGAGTCACGAGAGTGAAAGCTGAAGTTTCTAGAACCTGCCCTTCAATATAGACATTGGTTTCAAATATCAGGGAATTAGGGGTAAGTCAATTACCTCGAATCAAGTGTTGAACTGGTACTTATTATATCGACCCCGAAAAGATGAAAGTAAAATTGACCCCGACAGAATTTGATATCAGAACATGAAGAGGTCTTGTTACAACGCCTCTTTTTAACTGAAGCACTGTATTGATAAGAGAAATGAGAGCAGTAGAATGATATGCACTGAACTGGTGAATTTACGATCAAAGAATAGGTGGCAAGGAAACTGTGATGCATTGGGTATGATGCAGATGTTATGCAGGCCATTCTCACTGTATGGATTACAAGATGCTAGCCATCACTGCTGCACAAGCGGGAAGATGTCAAGTTGGTTTTGGAGATAACAGAGGCTAGCTAAATGTGGTTATGCCTCATGAGGGCTGCTAACTTGATACTAGTTAACTGAAGGGTACTTCTAACTGGATACTAGTAGGGGGATTGATCGACCCTGACTGAGTTATTTGGCATTTGGTGGCGGAAGTCATTCTTCAAAAACCTGAATCACCTCATGACCCCAGGAAATATCACCGCTGGTATATTCAGGTGCACTATAATGTGATGTATGGAAAGAAAAAGAAAACCAAAACACTCAAACCGCCGGTGACAGTTTAAAATATTAGTAATTCTGCTAATATTCTCAAGTTTCTAAACTATTAAAGGTGTATATATACACACATATAGAAATGTGTGCATCTGCACAAGTATATTTTTACTTGCGTATGCGTAAGTTGTATATCTGCATATGTGTATATGTGTTCAAATTTTATGAGATTTAGTATTTTACTCAGGCTTTCCGCATGATATACGTTTTGCTTGTGTTTTATATTTTGATATAGAAACTTTCGTTTTAAGATGTTTTGTTTCGATGCTTCTTCGATTGCTGTTGCTTGTGTTTTTGTCATCTTTTGCTTTGTTTTGTTTTTATTAATTTGTGATTTCTAGACATTGCTGTACTAAAAAGACAAAAGACTTGTCTTCAAAAATATACACAAAACAATGAGTTAGACAATCGATTCTTCTGCATGTGTGTTTCTTGTCTACTTACGAAATGGTATTAATAAATCAATAGATAAATATAAATGAATAAACAAATAAATATGAATAAAGAATAAATAAATAAACCTCTTATCTTTAAAATATGAGACCTAATACAAAATGTAGAAATGAAAAGAGCAATGGCGATGAAGTGACGTAATAGAAACGCGCAGATATTCGAGAGAACATACTTTGTCTCATTGCAGTCGTTGAAATAGAGGCCATGCTGGAGTATTGTCTTTAAAGCTTTATTAAGTACAGTGGTACCAGTAATTATTTCAATGATATGCATGCTCGAACCACCTAATGTAGATAAAAACACACCTGCAGCTTTAAAGAGCGTAAGAAATATTCTTTTCTACTTTAGGCACAAGGCTCGAACGTTTTGGGGACGGGGTCAGTCGATTAGATCGAACCGTGTACGAGACTGGTATGTAATTTATCAACCCCGAAAGTATGAAAGACAAAGTCGATCCCTGCGGAATTTGAACTCAGAACAAAAAGAGAGACGAAATACCGCTAAGCATTTCGCCCGGCGTGCTAAATTTTCTGCCAGATCGCCGCCTTACAGTATAAGAAATATTAGAAAGACACTGAGAAGTCAAGCATAGGAAACCATAATATGCATATACATCTTTACATAGTATACATATGCACATTTACATATATACACATACATACGCACACATATATTTGCACACGCGCACTCCATATGTGTATGTATGTGAGTGTGTGTGCGTGGGTGCACGTGAGCGTGTATATACACTCGTGACCAAATGTTTGGAACACTTATTTAAAAACTCGAATAGATATGATCAAGTGCAATTCTATTCAAATAAACGTAGACACACTTGCCTAATTACTGTTAATGTGCGTGTTTTCTGCCTGGTCGACAATCTTTCCTCAGTTGACGATCGTGTAAGAGAATTTAGTTTGCCGAAACCCCATTCCTATACCTCGTGACAATGTTATTACTAGTTCCAGCTATCTCTTGATTTTGGCCGTATTACCAGAATATAACTTTACGTATACATGTATCTACGGATGTATCTATGGCATTATTCAGTTTTACTTCATGATTTCTTACCAACAGAGAAAGAGCCTGTTTCTAAACTAGATGCAAAAGTCCTTCATTGGAATTTCAACATCAGCAACAGGATATTTTTGTATGTATGTATGTATGTATGTATGTATGTATGCATGCATGCATGTATGTATACGTGTAGATTTTATGATTTGTTTTATGTACGTCTTCTCATGCATATACTTGCATAACTAGACATGATCATATATACTGAAATGATAAACTTCTGGAAAGTTTTACAGATTTTTACAGTTCCAGTGATGGCTTGGATCTGTAGTCTTTGAATCATCTAGTTTCCTCTATCTGGATTTCAGAAGCCTAATTTCTCAGGATTAGTATTTAAGTGGGGTGTTGTATATCATAATACTTTAATAATTACAGGTATATACCTGAACTAGTTAATCTGGATAGAGTAGCTGCAGATATCTCAATAGGTCAACGAAGGTATTCTCTTTTTCGCTGATTTATTTCTTTTCAGATTTAATTTAATATCTGCTGGGCACCTGAATTCCACAACTGTACACAGTTTCTCTTCTCTCTCTCTCTCTCTCTCTCTCTCTCTCTCTCTCTCTCTCTCTCTCTCTCTCTCTCTCTCTCTCTCTCTCTCTCTCTCTTTCTCTTTGTATATATATATATATATATATATATATATATATATATATATATATATATATATATATATATATATATATATATATATATACATATATATTTATTGACAGTAAGAAAATGGATATAAATGGAATCATGAATGATTTATTTGTAAGATATAAAGATGTTGAATTTTTTTTTTAACAGCAACACAAATAAATTATAACAGGTAAAACTCAAAAAATGTTAGATGTGAAAAAAGTCTGTATATATATTTCAGCTGTAGCTCCTGGTTGATATGCAATTCTAGGCAGTTGGTTATGTTCTCAGAAAGGTATGATTTTTAACTCTATGGGACAGCAACCTTCAAACGAAAGTGTTAACGTTAGTTCTATAAGTACATAATAACCATGAAGAATTTATTCCTAATATAGTTAAAAATGATGCCTTTCTTAGCATATAGCCAAATGCTTAGAATTTCATATGGATTAGAACTGAGACATATATGTATGTATTTTCACATCTCCCATTCTTTTGAGTTTTAACAACTAATAATTTGTTTTTATTGTTATGTTTTTTTTTAAATCAGCACACTTATATGATGCAAATAAATTATTCATGAATCCATTTTCCGTCATTTTCTTTCTTTAAATATTAATAATATGTATAGGCGCAGGAGTGGCTGTGTGGTAAGTAGCTTGCTTACCAACCACATGGTTCCGGGTTCAGTCCCACTGCGTGGCATCTTGGGCAAGTGTCTTCTACTATAGCCTCGGGCTGACCAAAGCCTTGTGAGTGGATTTGGTAGACGGAAACTGAAAGAAGCCTGTCGTATATATGTATATATATATATATATATATATATATATATATATATATATATATATGTATGTATGTATGTATGTGTTTGTGTGTCTGTGTTTGTCCCCCCAACATCGCTTGACAACCGATGCTGGTGTGTTTATGTCCCCGTAACTTAGCGGTTCGGCAAAAGAGACCGATGGAATAAGTACTAGGCTTCCAAAGAATAAGTCCTGGGGTCGATTTGCTCGACTAAAGGTGGTGCTCCAGCATGGCCACAGTCAAAAGACTGAAACAAGTAAAAGAGTAAAAGAGTAATATGTATTACTACAATAATCTCTAACATATCGCAGAGAACTGCACATTATATCATAGTGATTAACCAGTGGAATCTTTTGGATTACATAAACCCTAAAGTGGATCTGACTTCTCCAAAATCCACCCCCCTTTATTATTTTATAAATATGCTTTTAGTAATTTCTGAAGTTAATTTGGTATTCTCTCATTTGCTGCCGACTGAAACCGCGCTTGCGCGGTGAATTTAAAAGCTTATAATATATAAGGATGAGACACGTGTTCTTCTGTCTCTAAATTATATGTTAATTGTTTTGGCGTAGCTACTGATGAGAACTTCGCCTAGCAAGTTATTCTATTTGCTAATTGGAGTTCGAAATCTACATCGCATTAGAGTTCGGAATCTACATCACAATATTTCAAAATATTCGTAAAATTGTTAGTGCAACCATATTTATACGAACCAGCCAGGGGGATTTTTATTTGTTTAATTGTGAAGACCATATCGATAGTCCCTCTTTCCGCACGAAAATTACATTGTAACTCTAATATGACTTTTAGGGATGTAAACTTATTAAGCCACACGGATAAGACGGGTCAGACCTTTACCGAATACAAACAATAGAGGAATGATTCTAAAAGTTCCACACTATTCCTTAGAGCCAGATTTGAAAAGAGTGACCATAATAGTATCAACTTATTTTTGTGGTACTTCGTCCCTCCTCCACCAGTGGCATATTGTGGTGTGCAATAGTTCTGCAATTTTCTAACCGCTATGCTTAAGTATATCAACATTAATACCAGGCAGGTCAGAAGATTTATTTTTATTTGACATTATAATGTCATTTCCAATGGTTTATGACGGCATTTCAACTCCAATTGGGTAAATGTACATTGATTGAATACTATTTATGTCGACCTTAGAGGGCCAGAGAAGGAGCTCAGAGAAGTGTTCCACCCGAGGATTCTGAATGGGAAAAAATATCAGCCAAGACCGACTGGCCATCTGCAGTTATTACAAGCAGTATTGAAGAATACTGTGGGCCAAACTTCACTTCAGACAGAATACAACTCCATTTGTGCATACGATGATCAGCCAGACATGTAGAGATAAAAAATTAATTGGTCAATAACGAAAACAAAACAAGAAAACATAGAATAAATTTATTTTCCATGTGTAGTTTCGATGGATTTTTGTCTTGTCTACACAAAACAAAGAAAAACAAACATGGGGCTGCATAACAGTTTAAAATTGAGAATGCACAAAATATACAAAGCACAAAGAAAATTTTGTGGCATGTAAGCAAAGAAATTAATAAATAAATAAATAGTTTCCAGGAAATAAATCTTTAAAAATAATCAACAACACAAGAACGACACACTATATGCAGAAAATATCAAACAAACATAGAGTGACACTAACAAGCTGGTGTGTATACCATGTATATATATATATATATGCGTGTGTGTATGCACAGAGATATATACATACTTGTACACATGCATACGTGTATATGTATATATATTTGTATATATGTATATATATTAATATGTCTATATGTGTGTATATACATATCCATAAGATGATAGACAATGTGTGAGATGTATATATATATATATATATTTATATATATATATATATGTGTGTGTGTGTGTGTGTGTATACACACTCATGTAATATATGTGTAGTACATACATACTTATGTGAGTATGCATGTATATATACATGTGTGTGTGTGAGCGTGTGTGTAATGTATGTATGTATGTATGCATGTATGCATATATGCTTGTATGTATATGTATAAGCACATATGGATGAATATATGTACGTATACTTTTAGAAAGTTTTGCGAAGTGTCAAAATTATTTTTGAAATTGGTGACGAGCAAAAGTCGATAATTTTAATCTTTAAAAAGCAATTTTGATGGCCATTCGAAAATGAAGGTGGTAATGATGTTTTATTTCTTCCTGTTGTTTTGATTTTCTATTATAGATTTTATATCGAATGCTTTTTATGTTTTCAATGGCGTCATACTTATTGATGTTCTTAATGTATGTTTATTGTTACCCTTTAAGTTTTTGCCATTTTTTTAATTTTTATTTCAAATGTATTTACGTATACACACACATATACGCACATATATAGCTCTCTTTCTCTCTCGCTCTCTCTCCCTCTCTCTGTATATATATATATATATATATATATATGTGTGTGTGTGTGTGTGTGTGTGTGTGTGCGTGTGTGTGTGTGTGTGTGTGTGTGTGTGTGTGTGTGTGTGTGTGTGTGTGTGATCAAGTATCTGTGTACATACGTAAATGTGCATCTGATTTGTGTGTCTGTCTGTTTGTCTAGATTTATTTATTCTTGCCTAGAACGATATCAACAAACGTAAATTCCATTTTAATGATTTCTGTCAATTAAAGAATTTTGTCAGAAAATTTTTCAGGAGATGTGAATTTCAAATAATTTTTCACTTCTATCAGAATTGGCAACAGAAAATTGAATTAGGAAAGCGTGCGTGAGTGTGGCTGCGCGCGCGTGTGTTTATATATATATATATATTTATTTATTTATTTATTTACATTCGAAGTTGTGTATATAACTATTTGTATAGACTTACGTATAAATATATATATATATATATATATATATATATATATATATATATATATATATATATATATATATGTATATGTATGTATGTATGTATGTATGTATGTACTTATATACATTCATTGAGGTGCATGTATATACGTATCGATATACATAATTTTATGTATTCGAGTAGCCTAGTCTTGGCAATGGCAATATAGGATCAGTGATGTACGATTGGTTTTGTCTTTTCAGTTGCACTAGGCAATATCTGCGACCCATCACATCCGCTCGCTAGGAAGCACCTGGTCACTTGTGTATGTATGTATATACGAGAGTATTGTAGTTCGATTGAAGCATTGCGAATTGTTTGTAAAGAATAAAATGTTTTGAATGGTACAACAATGCACTATAATACAAAAAATGGACTATATACCTGCTGTAATTTTGTTATCCGTAGTCCTATGATATTTCGGATTCAAATACCTTCTTCAGATATTCTCAGATGGAGCCACTGCTATAATCTGTTTTCCAACGGCTTTTCTTTTTTCGGAAACATTTCAACCACTGCTGAGACGGATAACTATGGATAACTAAATTGCAACACATATAGAGTCCATTTTGTATCGTATGTATATACATATATAATTATATATATTCAAGTATGTATATGTGTATGTATATATATATATATATATATATATATATATATATATATATATATATATATATATATATATATATATATAAAGAGAGAGAGAGAGATGGGGAGAGTGAAAGATATACATACATAGAGGCTTCAGATTTTTGTAGAAGGCCAGTGATTTCGTTGTAAGGTGCTTGTCGGTTACGTTGACCACAATGTTCAAATTGTACTTATTCTATCGACTCCAAAAAAATGAAAGGCAAAATTGACATCCGCGTGATTTGAACTTAAAACGTAGCGAGGGATAAAATGGTGCAAACTATCTTTTCCGGAATGCTAACGATTACACCAGCTCACTGACTTACACGCCTACGGGCATATACTAATATATTGTGAGTTCGAATAAAAGCAAATTTACATTAAATTGTAGGATAACTCTATACATTAAGTAGAGTACAGATTTATTACGTCTAATGAGAAGAGTATTGATTGTGAGATCAAAGTTTCTACCGGCTTATACATTGTAAATCATTTGAGTTCATCTGGGTGTTATATAGTCTGTTAACTTAAAGGTTTTCCTAGGGAAAGCTGTCTTCAGTGAATGATAATTAGGTCGTCTTGTAGTTTGTGATGGTAAGATATCGGAAATTTCTATTGATTAAATTTGAGGATGTGCTGGAGTCACGAATATACTCATGCATGTAGAACTTAATCATCCATGTTTATTTAGGTGTATTATCATTAGGTCATACGGTCCCACGAAAATATAATTCGGCTACATATATATATATATTTGATAAGATCTGATCCGTCATTGAAACCGGTAATATGGCGTATTTTTTTGTATGATATCTAAATCATTTTATTAGATTATTTCTAAATTGAAATAATGTTTTAGATTTACTTCTGTACCATTTTCACCTCCATCTTATATATATATATATATATATATATATATATATATATATATATATATATATATATATATATATATATATATATATATATATACTGAAAATATAAGCACTCTACTATGCTTGCTTCAGAGTGTGATTTTCCTGTTCTATATTTAAGAGATGAGGAATCATGTATATCATTTACATTATTTAAATTTGATGGATACTAACACCAAGATTCAGAGTTTGATTCTAAGCATTGACCTCAATAATAATAATAATAGTAATGATAATAATAATAATAATAATAATAATAATAATAATAATAATAATAATAACAATAATAATAATAATAATAATAATAATACTAATATTGAAAAATTCCTTAGGAATGAGAACCTAGGTGCGACGTTTCCCCAAGACACCTGATGAAGGCTGTAGGTTATATAGGCCGAAATATTGTGTTAACAGCAAACAAGAAGAGAACAAATATCCGTCAAACGTAAATAATGTAAATAATGTGTGCTTTTTCTGACCTAAGGACCACAATCTTATATGTACATCTATGTGCATTTGTGTAAATGCGTCTGCGTGTCTGTGTGTATGTGTGTGTGAGAGGGAGAGAGAGAGAGAGAACGAAAGAGTATCTATAATTTAAATAAATAATATGAAATTGCCAGGGAGAAATAAACGAAACATTTAAGCAAATTTAAAGGCTGAGATTTATGATAATTTTATGGCAATTATTTCACAAAGCTAAAGAGCTTCAAGCGTACACACAACACATAAACGCACATACAGATGTACTCATAAACGCCATACAAACACACACACACACACACACACACACACACACACACACACACACACACACACACACACACACACGCTGATTCACCCATTAGTATACATATATGCTTTTAGGCATTTTTTTGTGTTCGTCTCCTTGCGCTTGCGTATGAGTCTGTGCTTATGTCTGTCCGTGTATCTGAGCATGCACATGTTTGTTTAATACGTGTTTTTTTTTTTTTTACCTGTAAACTTGTGATAATATTCAAGTTTATTTTAAGAATATAGCTTTATCTTCGTAGAACGCTTGCGGTGAAAATGTGTTCAATTATTAATATATCTTTCTATTTTAAATCAGAAGATTTACCGAAAGAATTGCATGAAATATGTTACAAAATAGTGAAAAATAACCCCTTCATTCATAAATGTGAAAACATAAGGAGTAGATTTTAAGGCTAGGGCATTGCACGAATATATATTGTGTAAAGTGGCTTCAAATATAACACGGCCTCTATGGAGCGGTAAATATATATGTGTGCGCGTGCTCATAAATAAGAGCATCCTCTCTTGTGATCACTATGTCGCACACATAGGGTTCTGATGCATGTTCGGCGATATATTTTCCCGGTGTAACCTTAACAGACGTGTAGTCATGATGGGCATATTAGAATTCGTATATTTGCATTCCAGTGACACTTTGATGGCATGCGCTGCTCTCTAACCCAATAACAATAATAATAATAATAATAATAATAATAATAATAATAATAATAATAATAATAATAATAATAATAATAATAATAATAATAATAATAATAATATACAAGAAATGACATGACATTCTAGCGTGAGTAATCCACTGAGAGTTATGTACAAAGCTAGGTTTTGAACATACTGATAAATTGTATGAAGATGATCCTAGTAAAATCCTAGAAAGTAAAAAATATAAGATATGTCAGGCTTCGACATTCAAACTGACAGAGTAATAAAAGTTAGAATTCCTGATCTGGTAGTTGAAGATAAAGAGAATCGGAAATGCCAGATAATTGACTCTGCAGTCCCAAATGATGAAAAAATTATTATGAAAAGCATGGAAAAAAAAAGCAAAGTACCAGTATCTAGCTATTGAATTGCAGAGACTATGGAAAGTGCAGGTAAAATGTATCTCAGTAGTTATAAGTGCATTGGGAACTATCCCTCAAGATTGCAACAGATGGCTACAGGAAACAGGTATAAAACCCAGTTTAGTACAACTCCAGAAAACAGTGTTTTTAGGGACAGCTAGGATATTTACGGCGATTCTTGAGGATATTTTTATATCAAAAGTTACTTCTGGTAGCCCGATGTTAGAATTTTTTTCTTTTCCTAGTCTAATCTGTTGAGTGTATATGATGATGATGATGATGATGATGATGATGATGATGATGATGATGATGATGATGATAATAATAAATGCCCTGATGCAGCACCAGGCAGTGCCTCTCATGGCTTCTCATCTCAACTGATTGGGAGTGTTATCATGTGCATTGTTTTGTCTTGGTATAAAAGATGGGCTACACCAAATATTCTGCTTAATAACACAGATTTACTTGTCAGTTGTTTGACCTTAAGTAGTTGAGCATATCCCTTGGTGGTTGACGATATGAGCATCTCTGATCGCGAGCAGAAGTAGTGGGGGAGCATTATAGCCATGCGTCGAGAGGAATGCTTTGGGCATTTAGATAATTCATCTTTGGTAATGTGAGTGATTTATTCATCATTCATAAACAATCGTTATTCAGGAACCTTTTGAGCGGGATGGGCTACTCGACCTGAAGATAATTCTAACTGCAAGGTCATGCACTGTTTATCTTGACATGAGATCATCATGTTGCGCACATGTAGTTGTGAGGCATGTGCCTGGTGTACCCTTATCAGATGGGTAGCCATGTTGTGTATACTGGGTTTCGTATATTTTAACCCAGTATCACTATAATGGGATGCACTGCTCTCTCACTTAATAATGATAATGATATTAGCCAATACAAATTTCTACTGGTGAGTTTTGTCATTTTTTCACTCACTGATTTTTGCAGAGAGAGTGGGAGAGAATGTGAGAGTTAAAGAATTATGGCAATCTCTGTGGTTGTAAACGATAGATGAGGGTTCCGAGATTGGTAACTCAGGATTGTGTTGCCCAACCGATTTGTTGATCAACATGCACAGATTTTTTTTCTTATGGATCAAATGTTTCTGCTCCTTCCGTTAAATCTCCATTGCCTGTGACGATGCACGGTGTGCCACATGTCACATGACAAAGTGATTCCAAACAACGTTGATGATATCAAGCTTGGCTTACGTAAGAGAAATATACAGTGAAAGTTCGCATAATCACAGGATGAGTATGCTATGAACCTTAATGCCAGACAATGACAAGTTTCTGGAATGTACACATTTGATAATGACACATGAATGTTAGATTTCATGACATGATTCTGATAACAAAAGTATACTTCAAAAGTCACCTGTCATATGACGGGAAATATTCCATTATACATAATAGGTGATTACATTTATTCTACGCTTCTAATTCTAATTACAAAATTATTGATATATGTTGACCCTAAGAAAACTATTGTCTATAGTTCTCCCTTCCTAGGTGCTGTGTTTTCATTTGATGATAGACCATTTGCAATTTTGTAGCACTGAAGTTCATTATCTTCTATAACCTAAATCGGATAAGATATCGAAATGTTTCTATAAGTTGTTGATATCTCCAGATATCTTTCAGTATTTAAGATTTAATAACAGGAAAGGGAAAATAAATGTAGTTCATGTGAAAATGAAAATGTCAGAAAAAGTTATTACAAAAAGTAATTACCCCAACAGAAATATACCATGCAATTCATTGTGAGTTGGTGATGGAAACAATTCTTGCTATATTACATGCTGTAAATTTATCCGAGATTGGCAAAATAAAGGCTTAAGAAATCCAGGTCTGGTTTGAATATTGAAGGAGCTGCCGAAACACAGGTTTATGAGCCAAAGAACGATCCAAAAATATTGTTTGTTTTTATTTGGATATGATTTTAAACTGCATCTATTAATGGCTGTTTTCGATTGTTTGTTCTGGGATTTTGAGTGTGGAACCATTGCTTAGTCACTATTTGACTCAGATCTGCTCTGATGAATCGTAATAGTACCTGAGAGGATCTTAACTGTGAGTTAATTAGTATGACACGGAATTACTTCCTGATGAAGATCCCTCAAAGACACCCCAACCGACCCAAAGTAGATGAGGCATTTCAACTCTTTAGCTGCTCATCTAAGAGAAGGTGACTCCAGGCAAATCCTGCACCAGCACTAGCACCAGCCTAATACATATTTGGAGGACGAGAAAATTAGACTGCTCTGCTAAAACCAAACGCACAACAATAATATTCAACGTGCAGGTTGCTCAGTGAACTAAGACACCGACACGAACACCATTACACTCCCTTCATACCGTTACTCTCCCTTCATAAACGCAGGGGCGATGGAGAAATAGGCGATGCGGACAGGTGGAGGATTTTACTGAAGGTCATCATTTTGTACATAAGCGGCCATAAAGTGATGATCAACTTTTAAGTGTAGATTGATGAACCCTTGTTCGCCGAAACGAAGATGATACAAATAATGACTGAAATAGTCAGAGAGTAGTCAATAGAATAAACCTTGAATGTTATTTGTATCATCACTGCAAGAAAAACGAAACTCATTTCGTTTTCCGTGATCTTCAAATGATTTCCATACAGCATCAGTATCTTTATAGAATTCTATAGAATTTATCATTTTCATATTATTATAGATATTTTATGATATTTTATTACAAATATTACCGGTTGATGTTAATTCCAAACATTCGAACGCGACACTAAAATTTGCCACTCTTTCTAGTTTATCAAGTCTGTCTCTTGTTTAAGGTATGGAAATCAATGTCGGTCCTATGTCCACCGAATACATTTATGCGCACCTCGAAATTTCCGATAACTGTCTCACAGATGTGTGGCACGTTGCCTCCAATCACACGCCTGATTTCAGCCTTGAATTCAGGAATTTTGCATGGTTTCTTGTCGTATACCTATGCTTTCACATACCACCACAAGACGAAATCACAAGGGGTAAGATCGCAGGATCTTGGTGGCCATTTTTGGTCACTCTGCAAGGATATCACTCGTTGCGGAAATCTTTCGTGTAGTAATACAAGCGTTTGGCGCAGAGTGTGACAGGTCGCTGCATGCTGCTGAAACCAGATGTTTTCACTCTCTGTATCATTCATGTTCGGCCATAACTGAGGGGATATCATGTTTCGGTAACGTTCTCCAATAATAGTAACTGCTGTCTCCTCATCATTTGCAAAGAAGAACGATCCAAGCACTCCACCTGCCCAAACACCACATCACACAGTCACTTTCAGTGGATACTTTTCACGTTCTTGCATTATTTGAGGTTTTTCTTTTCCCCAAATCCGACAGCCCTTCGTATTGACAAATCCACTCAAGTGGAAGTGGGACTCATCTCTGAAGATGGTTCTCTTTGCAAAATTTTCGTCAGCTACAAGTCTCTCCACAACGCGGTTAGCAAATTTCCTCCGTCTCCCGTGGTCAGGTGGCTGAAGATGCTGCGTAAATTGAAAATTTCTACGCATGCATATAAAGATCTTTATATGCTAAATTCAATGTAATGAAGTTTTATAGATGCCCAACTGTTGCGAATCGATTTTCCCGGTACACAGAGCGACACTGTCTTTCGCAACAGCAATTTGCTGCTCTGTCAGACGAGAACGATTCCGTCCTGGTGATTTGACCGTTGCAAGTAAACCAGTTGCTCTAAACTTCGTCATTAGTCTGCGAACCCTAGACTCTTTTTCGGTGCTTCATTTCTCCCGAAAATGGTACGAATTGCTCGCGCTGTCTGCGTCGCACTTTTTCCGTTTTGGTAAAATGTCATCACAGTGAGAACGCGTTGCTCAGTTGTAAACATCTCCATGACAAACTGCACACAATTCTGAAGAACAAACAAAAAAACTATTAATCTGAGTGAAAGCAGATAGCAAACATGGTAAAAGCACGCCTTCAAACTTCAAAACACCAAAGTGTCAGCCAATTCAAATTCAACGATCTTTATGGAAGATCATATATATATATATATATATATATATATATATATATATATATATATATATATATATATATATATACATATACACTGTTTACTCTTTTACTTGTTTCAGTCATTTGACTATGGTGACAAACACAGACACACAAACATATACACACACATGCATATATGTACCTATATACGATGGGCTTCTTTCAGTTTACGCCTACGAAATCCACTCACATGGCTTTGGTTGGCCCGAGGCTGTAGTAGAAGACACTTGCCCAAGGTGACACGCAAGTTTGTGTGTGTGTGTGTGTGTATGCATATATATATATATATATATATATATATATATATATATATATACATACATATATACATATATAAAATCCCGCATTTACGTATACACATGCGCTTATGTATGCACAATCATATATAGGATCGTATGTTTGTGATCCAAACGTACATCGATAAACACGTGAACTAAATTATACGTACATTAATATGCATGTGTGTGTATGTGTGTGTGAGTATGTGTGAGTAGGTTCTCGTCATTGTATCTATATTTACACACACACACACACACACACACACACACACACACACATATATATATATATATATATATATATATATATATATTTTCATACACTGTTTTTAACATTTTCATCTTAAGATCAGAGAATGTGTGATAATCAGTATGTATCAATACAAAGTTCATACAAAGATTTATACTTTAAATATATTTTATCATCAAAGAATGTATATATGCATTTTAATACCCAAACTGTTTTCTAACATTTTTTATTATTCTCAAAGACTTTTGATAATCTTTTTCTAAAAAAGTGAAACCGGTTAAGTAAATAAATATTTTTTAAAATAAGTGCATTTTCAAACCTTCTTTCATATATATATATATATATATATATATATATATATAGATATAGATATATATATACACACAAGATCTGTGGGCGTGTGTATGCACAGGCGTATATATATGGGCGTATCATGATGTTTCAATCATAAATATATACACACAACTTCACATATTCAAACATATGCACACAGGTTTACATATATATTCATGCCGAAGATTATCAAGTTAAGACCCCGAAGAGACTGCACCGCTGTATTGTAGCGCTGCAATTACAACGACAACTAATTGAAACCTGTGTTGGTTTAAAAGGTGGTATATTATTATAGAATTAAGGGCTGGCTAAGCTATGGTCACTTCGGAGTAATCTTTATTTACAATATTGTCAATATATACATACATACATACATGTATGTATGTATATATATATATATAATACTTTCTGCAGAGTGATATAAATATTTTATGTTTATGATTCAAACATAAGTATATACAGACATAGTTATACGCACATACCGATGCTTAGCAACTCATTCATTCGCACACAAACGCATACGCACACACACACACACACACACACACACACACATATATATATATATATATATATATATATATATATATTTACATATAAGTACCCACATGTGCTCATACACTTACTTACATACATACATAAATGCATACAATCATATATACATATATGCATAAGCACCTACCAACATGTATACATTCATGGATACATATGTATGCATGTATATATATATATAGATATATATATATATATATATATATATATATATATATATATATATATATATATATATATATATATATATGTATGCATGTATATACATATATAATATCTGTGTTCGGATATGTATGCACAGTCATGTGTATGGCCTTATATTTAGACAATATAAATTGTTATCATGTGTATACATTATGTGAACATCATTAATTATGCTTTTGCTCCAGGGAATCCGTGCAAGTGAAACTTAGAGGAGGAGGTCTCGTTAAACTAAAGTATCTTTACTGAATCCGACATTTTCTGTTCATACAATATACCACCTGCAAGACCGTTATTTCTTTAATATCAAATATCACCACCATTACTGATCTTACTCTTTCCGACTTTGAACAATTAGCCTACCTACGTCTCCAATTGTTCCTCTAACGCTTTTCTTAATCGGTATTCTGCTCTTTACCCGATTCTTCACATGTCATCTTCATTCTCTATACCATACATACGCACAAAAACTTGTATCTACCTACATACTCCCATGTATAATATATACAAGTGTATTTAATTGTGTATGTTTACATGTGTGTGTGCAACTACACATACTATACTATACAGACATACATACTATAACTACATACATACATACATTCTATACATACATACATACATACATACATACTATACATACATACATACATACATACATATATACATACATATATACATACATCTGTAGTTTTACTCTTTATTCTTCTATCTACTATTTTATTTCTTTATAAACTATGAATTTGCAGTCTAGAACTTTCCTACATACGCACCTTGTCTCTGATGGCAGAATGCACAGTGTACAGCGATGCTAACTTGGGATATCCCAGGAAAAAGCTAATTAATTTATTACTTCAAAATCACCTTGCTGTAATTAAATATTTTTGATAACTTGAGATACTCGTCCTTCCTTGGTTTGATTTCGTCCTTTCTCCGATAATATGTACCTGTTAAATTGGAAGCTTACTACGGACTACTAAGTCCCGACTCAGCTGTAGACCTAACGAATGACCACCCCATCATATTCTTTACCTACTTACACACACACATATATATATATATATTTGACAGGAAGGACAAAAAAAGAAAGAAAGAGACTTCGATATTATGCAATTAGAGGAATTTATCTGTAAAAATATGTGACACTTATTCAGTAGCCATGATAAAACTCAGAGTTTCGGATGCCAGGGTGGCAACCCACGCCAACATCTCTTCAGTTATCTGGCCAACTGAAAATTCCTGTGAAAAATGACCGTTAAAAAAAAAAGGGAAATTATTGTGTAATGACAAGGTCAAAACGCGTCTAAAACTGCGTATATTATCGCATGCACGCGTATATCCATATACGCACGCACATATCTCTATATATGTACACATATATCTACCTATAGCTATCCTTTTTTAATTACTGATATGACACAGTATGTCGCATGTGTTTGTATAACGTCATTATTGTCCTTTTAGTAAACAAATAAACAGGTAAATTGACACAATATAGCGATAACAAAATGGAGGGTTATAGGTGGTATTCATCAACTTGCAAGTTGATGAATACCACCTATGACCCTCCATTTTGTTATCGCTATATATATATATATATATATGTGTGTGTGTGTGTGTGTGTGTGTGTCTGTCTGTGTGTGTCTGTGTGTGTGTGTCTGTGTGTGTGTCTGTGTGTGTGTCTGTGTCTGTGTGTCTGTGTGTGTCTGTGTGTGCGTGTATAATGTAGATAAATATAGGAATAATAAAGATAAATATGTAAATAAAAGACGTGATAGAGAGGAGGAAAAGGTTTAAGGAGGAGTAACTGTATAAGGAGATGTGGGGTTTTGCAAGGGAGGTGTTTGTTGGAATCGCCAACACGAAGCTGTCTGCGAATGAGGCACTTCGCTACCATTTGTACAAAAGCGCGAAATACATTGCCAAAACTCTGGAAAGTATCAGAAATTTTCGCCGGAGAATTTCTACAACTACATCGGCCCAAATTACTGCCCTCCTAACTCCTTCTTTGTAATGCCGTGGATTAAAATGCATGGAGTGCGATTCAGAAAGAAACCGATTACTTTTCTTGTAACACCACGGCTGCATTGGTCGTTAAGATCAAGGAGACGCTCAGAGATCTTCCAGGAAATACACTGAGGATAGCATGCCCCCAAGTACCAGAAACTTCTTGAGAATGTGGGAGATATGAAGGGTGGAAATGGGAGATATTAACGGTGAATAAACATCATCTACCAGATGATATTTTTGAATGGAACATATATTATATATCTATATATATATATATATATATATATATATATATATATATACTAAATCCCCCCAAAAACGAAGAACAACCACAAAAAACAACAACACAGGGACGTGGTACATGTAAAGTGTTAAGAGAAACTCAGGGAAGGGAAAATGTTTTAGCATTTCAGGCAAAGCTCTTCTTCGGAAACACAGAAAAGTTCAAGAGAAAAGGAAGACGGTGGAAGCCTATATATATATATAATTTAGGGGGAAAAAACACAATTATTGAATTCATCCATGAAAAGCTACAATCACATATAGAAAAAATGTAATAAGTAAATACACTAAAAAGACCTGTAATAAAAATCAAAATAGTACAAAGTAATAAATATTAAAATAGTAAAAATGACTATACATATATATCGAGAGGCAGACAGACAGACAGACAGACAGACAGACAGACAGACAGACAGAGATTGAGAGAACTAGATTATATTGTTCGGATTAAATAGAGCTGAAGGGAGAGAAATCTAAAGACTGGAAGATAAGGATCCTGATGTAATCAGCCTCTCGTTAGAAGTGGGGGAAAATGTAGAAAAAGCAAGCATGAATCATACTTGCTTCAATAGATATGTGAGAATATGTGTGGCTTGAGTGTTTAATATAAACGTATTAAATGGATTATTCTGACAGTTAATGCTCGTAGGAAAAAAGTTATTCATTGAAATGTAAAATTTTAACCAGGCAATGTTTGCAAGAAACTGTCAATAATATATCTAAAGGATAAATATGATATTTTTCAAAGATATAGATATGATGTAAAGATAGCAATTTTTTCAGAAATGATTCGGTTTTGCTGATGCAAATATTTAATTTAAATAAAGGTGAATGATCGCTAGAACAGATGAAAATGTACCAAGGATTAATATTGCCATTAAAAGTGATGTTGCTTTTAGTTAATTTCTTACAATGTGACATAATATAACTTTAAAAATATAAATCAGGGAAGATAATATTTTGAATTATGCAAAATGTATTGTCTCACTAGGAACGTTAATTAAAATAGCTGATTAAATATTTAAATGAAGATCCAGTAAAATGTAAATAAATCACTGATATAAGGAGTTCTCGAATTTATATAAGCGAAATGTTTTAAAAATTGCTATAAAATTAACATCTCGAAACACTTTTCCGATTAATAAATAAAAGTGTTAATGTTGGCATCGTGACTAACATTCCAATACGTGTCAAATAAATCATTGGTAAATATAACAAAATATTTGTATAATATATTAGTATTGAAGAATAACAGAATATATTTCATGCACACATATATACAAGTCTACTTCCCAACCATATGCTTTTGTGTTCAGTTCCAAAGAGTGAAACCTCGATCCAAATGTCGTCTGCTACAGCTTCGAGTAAAGCAAAGGCTCGGCAGTGGATTTGGTTGACGGAAACGGAAGGAAGCGTTTTCGTTTGTATTTGTCCCCACCACAGCTTGACAAGTGTAGCTTTTTATGTAACGTAGCGGTCCGGCATGAAGATGCCGATAGAATAAGTACAAAGCATAAACATATACTGGGGTTTATTTGTTCGACTGAACCCTTGAATGTGGTGCCCTAGCACGGTCGCAACTAAAGTTTGAAACAAGTAAAATACAGAAGATATCTACATACACACACACACAGAGAAAGATCAGTTGGAAACCCACACTTGCCCTTCAACGACAAACTAATGACAATCTTAAGCTATGCAACATTCCCTTTTCTTCCTGAGTAAACAAAGCATTAGAACGCAGGACTTGGCACCAGTCTTCGTTCTCCTCCGTTCAAAGATTTGAGCAAATCGATTCCAGTATCGAGACCAACTTCATGCAAGCATGAAGGCACGCTGGCAAAACGCAGCTTCTCTAAATGGAAACCTTACAAGTCACTATGGCACGAAGCAAAGATAGCCTTGTCGTCCCCCTCAAGAAAAAACATAGTAAACGATATATAGGCACTCAAGCAAATTGAGTCCTCAACTTGTCCCGTTTGCTAAAAGGTTTGCAAGGTACCAAGTGGGCCTGAAGAGACACGTTCGTGTCCATAGAATATGATTAAAATTTTATTTTACCAAACCGTTATCTATCGTTCACGACAATAAAATCCACTATATATATGTAAGTGTGTATATATATATATATATATATATATATATATATATATATATATATATATATATATATGCATATATATATCATATCATATAGGATAAAATTTTTACAAACTTTTAGCAGTGGTAGCACGCACCTAGCTCACGCCGAATACACGACCCTGATATATATATATATATATATATATATCTATATATATATATATATATATATATATATATATATATATATATATATATATATATATATATATATATATATATATATATATATATATATATATATATATATATATATATATATATATATATATATATATATATATATATATATATATATATATATATATATATATATATATATATATATATATATATATATATATATATATATATATATATAGGCACACAGTAATCCGTGGACTATCACGGGTGCTAAGTTCCAAAACACCCCACGATAGGTGAAAATCCACGTAGTAGAAACAGTATTGTGATGTATAAAGGCGGTTTAAAGGCGATGAGCTTGCTGGCAGAAACGATAGCACACCGGACGAAATGCTTAGCTGTATTTCGTCTGTCGTTACGTTCAGAGTTCAAATTCCGCCGAGGTTGACTTTACCTTTCATTCTTTCGGGTTCGATAAATTAAGTACCAGTTACGCACTGGGGTCGATATGATCGACTCAATCCGTTTGTTTGTCCCCTCTGTTTAGCCCCTTGTAGGCAATAAAGAAATAAGAAATAGTATTGTGATGTATATTTCTAAAATCTTTTTTTTTGTAATTTTTGTATATTTATTTTATTATAAATGCAAAATAACACCACAGAGGAACCTACGTAATATTAAATAATAAACTGTGATAGGTGAACTACGATATGGTGAGGTATTACTATATATAAATATATACATATATATATATATATATATATATACAAAAACTCACCTGTGGGGTTTTGCTAAGACTGTTAACAGATACTATATAATTTATAAAATTTTGTTTTATAAAAAAATATATATTTAATATATATATATATATATATATATATATATATATATATATATATATATATATATATATATATATATATATATATATATACATGATTGCTCGAAGAATTTCACTTTTTTCAGCTTTATTTCTAGCCCCAAAAAGCTTATTTCTTATATCTTAGCAATATGTCTTCCTCCACTTCGAAATCTTGGGTTAACGTAAACCAACCCTGCACTACACAATTGATTTTTACACACAAACGCACAGAATAACAGCAATCAAATAACGACAGCGTAGTGCACAACAAACATCTCTAATCTGTCTGTTGCCTATATTCTTGACAAGAGATGCCTGTTAGTTTTCTGGTTCTTATTAACACGAATAACTGGATAATTTTTCGTTTGTTTAAGAATATTATGGAACAAAGATTTTTCATAGATTGGAATTTAAATTCTAATCTCTATGTTTCAGGACATTGAGTGTGAATTACTTTTAATTTCAATGATTGTAGATAACTCGGGCTGTAACTTCTGAGCCCGAGTCTGCCGCGTGTGAACGATATCGAGAGAACGCTTGCTACGAATGATATTTTTCTATACAAGACATCTCTAAGACGACCGCCAAACGCTGAACTAAAATAAATGAACTGAGACCAGGCTCAATAAAAAGAGCCTGAGTTATTGGTTGAAGTCAGTGTTGGCAGAAATTAAATCAGCTTAAAAATACACGACCACTTTATTATATTCAGACTCGGGCTAAGGTCGAACAGCCCGAGCACCGGAAAGTTGCCACTGATGTATGTATGTATGTACATATATATATATATATATATATATATATATATATATATATATATATATATATATATATATATATATATATATATATATATATATATATATATATATATATATGTATGTATGTATGTATGTATGTATGTATGTATGTATGTATGTGTGTATGTGTGTAGTACAAAATTGTACAAAATCATAACTAATAAGAAGAGTGACCGGTGAAGGAACAACAAGGAAGCGAATAGGAAAAATAGTAGGATTTTTGCCGTTTGAAGCCTGTACTTCCCTGCATAAAGGAATGAAGAGGAACATTTGACGGAGAAAGGGGGGAAAAGAGTGAGAGAGTAAACCGTGTTTGGATTAACGTTTGCACAACGGACTCGCATCAAAAATGGGGGAACTTATTGAGAACAAATGAAAAAAATAATTTTTTTTTTTTCTTCTCTAGGCACAAGGCCCGAAAAATGAGAAAAATAATAAACATATCTTTTTTTAGAGTAAAGTTTGTGACTCTCCTTGAACAGCTGAATAAAAGTATAGAAATATGTGTGTGTGTGTGTGTGTGTGTGTGTGTGTGTGTGTGTGTGTCTGTGTCTGTGTGTGCTTGTTTCTGTGAGCGAGTTTGTGTGTGTGTTTGTGAATTTGGTTTCAATACAAGAAAGTTTATTGTTAAAAAATATTAAGCATTCGGTCTATAAATCTATACAAATGCGTGCGTGTGTGTGCGTATGTGTGTGTTTGTGTGTGTGTGTGTGTGTGTGTGTGTGTGTGTGTGTGTGTGTGCTTGTGTGTGCTTGTGTGTATTAGGTTTCAGCAACAGAAAGTTTATTGTTAATAAATATTAAGCGTTCCGTTTATAAAACTATACAAATGCATGCGTGTGTGCGTGTGTGTGTTTGTATGTGTTTGTGTGTGTTTGTGTGTGCGTGTGCGCGTTTGTGTGTGTATGTGTGCGCGCGTGTGTATTTGGTTTCAACAAAAAAAAGTGTTTTGTTAATAAATACTACGCATTCAGTTGACAAAACGAATCGTATATTTCAATTTACATTTTATAAAACTGGTTGTACAAACTTAAAAATCTGAAGTACATTGTACAGGAAGCGCCGACGGTAAAGAAATAAGATTTGAGGATGTTCAAAGTATAAGTAATTTTTAAAATATATGTATATTGAATATAATTCAGAATACTAGTGTTGGATTTTATCTCAAAATATCTATAAAATTTCTAACAGAAATTTAATTTAGTAACATTTATGTATAGTATTAAATTGATACAGTGCATTAGTTATCATGAATGTAAGAAGAAAAAAAGCATTATGAAAGCATATAAACTTTTGTTGAAGTTACATGAAAGTTTGGAAAATAATTATAGCACTAATGTCATTTATGAAATATAAATATATCTCACGATGTATTAAGAAACACCGGATACTGAAATATTGTATAAGAGATGGAGACCGTTGGGTGATATATATTCATAGAAGAAAAAATTGTGTAGATATAAAATACATTACAATGCGAATGAAAAATTGATATTTATGTAAATATATATGTATACATACAATCATATATACATGTGTGTGTGCGACTGTGTATGCGTTTGTGTGCAACATGTGTACAAGCCCATATATATATATATATATATATAGATAGATAGATAGATAGATAGATAGATAGATAGATAGATAGAAAAGAATAACAAAAATGGGACAAGAATGAAAAACATCCTGACAGGCGATATGAAAAAAAAAGAAGGACGCGTCAGTCGAGTTCCAGATTATTTTTTGCAATTTCGGCTATATATATATATATATATATATATATATATATATATATATATATATATATATATATATACATATATATATATATATATATATATATATATATATATATATATATATATATATATATATATATATATATACATATATATATATTTGTGTGTGTTTATTTCTTTACTACCCACAAGGAGCTACGCACAGAGGGGACAAACAAGGACAGACAAACGGATTAAATCGATTATATCGACCCCAGTGCGTAACTGGTGTTTTTTTAATCGACCCCGAAATGATGAAAGGCGAAGTCGACCTCGGCGAAATTTGAACTCAGAACGTAACGGCAGACGAAATACCACTAAGCATTTCGCATAGCGTGCTAACGTTTCTGCCAGCTCGCCGCCCATATATATGTGTGTGTGTGTGTGTTTGAGTGTGTATCTCCATGACAGATCGCTAACCACTACACACATTTTTTTCTCTCATTGTTCCTTTCTGTGGAAGAGCGTAGGCTCGAAACGTTAATGACTTTTTCAATTCCCGAGTGTTATACTAATACATCTATTTGTTTTCTTCACCACCTGTCTTCATCTGTTGTTTTTCGTGGATTCTCCCCATATATATATATATATATATATATATATATATATATATATATATATATATATATATATATATATATATACACGCACACATTCTGTTTTAACTGTCGTATGGAAGAGTACTAAACACCATAATAGAGGTTAATAATATACTTTATTTCAGTCGACTCGCTCCTGCGATGCTGTGGGTTTCATGTGTAATTACACAGGACCTTCAAACACATTCGTATAAATGAGTGGTAACGTATTTCATTGATATCCTTATATCTAATGAGAAAATATGTATTTGCACCACTGAGCTGACAATATATGATGGGGTCTCTATGAGCAATATTTACTGCATTTTTCACATTAAAAAACACATTTTTGAAGATGTTTAGTATTTTGCAAAACTATATCGGCTCAACAAATGAACTTTTTACAATATTTTAGGGAAACTATTTCAGAAGATTATCTCACTTCCGTTTGAGCATACAAAGGATGATTTTAGGTTCGGTAAAATAAATAAGACATATAAAGAGAATTTGCCTCTTCAATTATCCCCAATTACATCATATTTGAGAAAAGTCTCATACATATCACTATCCGATCGACTGCCGGTTTTACGCTAAAATTTGAAACCATTAATATTATTGGCGAGTTGGCAGAATCGTTAGCACGCCGAGCATTTCGTCCATCTTCCTGTTCTGAGTTCAAACTCCGCCAGTGTTCATTTGCCTTTCATTCTTGCGGCGATTGATAAATTGAATACCTGTGAAATACTAGGGTCAATGTAATCAACTTATCCTCACCCCAAAAATTTCAGTCCTTGTGCCTATAGTAGAAATTATTATTTCAATTTAAACTCACAGCTTATTTTGCTGAGTATGGTAGAAAGTGCCAGCTGTCCCCAGTCAATAAACTAAGGGGATACTTGTTTACTGATCATGCTTTAAGAACCCTGAGGAGAACTCTTGCAGTTCCATGCAATTATGATTTTTGTAGGAGTTCTATATTTACATTGGTACCAATATTTCTGAGTAACGTAAGTAGTTCAGTGCTGATACGTTCAAACGCGCCAATTACTATTGGTATCACATCCTCTCACTTCATTGCCTACATCCTGCGTATTTCCTACTTCAAATAAACATAGGTTCTCCTTTTTCTCTTCTATCCTGCTGTTATGAGGACATACTGTGTCGATTATCAGGCACGTTTTTCTTTCCTGTCACCACAACAATATCAGTTGTGTTTTTTGTTTCCGATGTCTTATCTGATTATTACAGGATTTTGCAATCTTCATTCCCGTTAACCCCCTCTGGGGTTTGGTCATAGAACGACATTGCTCTTTAAAGGCCATAAATTTCCACAGAGCTCTCAATTGATATTATTTGCCGCATTGTCATGTCATCTTTTGTATTCGCAAATTTCGGGCACATACTGTTTCATCGTTCTCACAGCACATTCTGCATTTGTCATTCTAAGTCGTGTTTTCAATTCTACACTTAACATAGTTAATCATCAATGCTCGTTAATATGCTGCACATATAATTGCTACTGTTTCTATATTCTGGTCATTTCTCCGCATCCATAACCATCGGCCTTTGTATCTGTCTTGGAGCTCATATCTCATGAAAATTGACCGCACATTTTTGTCTTTCAATACTGTTTCTTTTTTTATGTTCTTTTCTTCTTTATGTTATTCTTCTTAACACAGTTATCAATTTTAACGATACCAGATTTCTTCACAAGTATCGGCGACAGTGCTACGGCATTTTTTTACATACCGCACTAAGCTATTTTCATCTGTTTCAACACAACCCTGACAACTGATCGAGCAACTACCATGCTTACTTCTGGATAAGTACAACCTGTCAGTGTCACTCTTGAGATCGAATGTTCTGTGCACTTTCAATAATTTCCGTTGTTTCGATTCCATATTCATCAAGTCTTTTGCCAGTTTATGATTCTAGCTCCATACTGAAGTGATGCTAACGCCCATATATTTAATACTTCGATTATATTCCATCCAGTTAATTTTCAGCGCAACACCAATCTTAGTCCGCGGAAATATTCTTTCCTCAGCTTTTCTTTCATTTCTTTCTCTGTGATTTCATTGACCTCTAATATGCCAAGGTACTTATAGCCTTCCTCTTCAATTTGTTCCATTAATTCTCCATTTGGTAAATTTATCCTTGCCAGGGTCGGTACCTTGCGTCTTTTCAGGTTCATTATACCGCATTTCTTGTGTCCGAATTCCACCTTAACATCAGTACTAAAACGGTAGGCCGTGTTCACCAAGGAACTTACTTGTACCTCATCCTTGCCCTACAGCTCCATATAAACCATGAATACATGATGGTTGATTCTTTGCCTTTTTTTTTCATTTAACTGATATCCCAGGTTCAGTTTCCTCAGCACCAAGGATCACACAAAGTAGAAAAATCAACGGAGACAGTATGTCTCCCAGGAAAATCCTCCTGATGATGCCCAAGCGGCCAAAGCTTTGTCCGTGCGTGGTCATCTTAGATTTCCAATCAACCATACACCCCTTCAGAAAATCATATCTAAATGCTCGATGGTCCACGTATGTGGAACGATGTTGTAAACTGTGTGGTAATCTCAAATTTGTCCTGCTTTGCTTGTGTATCGATAATTGCTCTTTGGTATCTCTGCGTCTCCATCGGTAAAATACGGTTATTTCTTCCAAATTTGTACATTTCTTCCGCAAACTTTGCTGACAGTAACTTCCACAAGAATGGAAGGCATAAAATCGTGTTGTAATTGTCGGCAGCATTTCTTTTCGATATGTCCTTCATACACAACACTGTTCTTTAGTCAAACACCTGGAGATTTCTTCTCCATGGATCAGTGCATTAAATTGCTCCGCAATCGATTTACCGTACCTACAGACCTTTTTTGTTTTATCCAAAATCATTATATATCATCAGGCTCTGCTGATTTCTAATAGCTCATATTGATATAAGATCACCGTATCGCTCACATATTGTTGAGATGCGTGTGTCTAGTGTAGTTTTATCAGACCGATAGTCATAATGTGTATATTAAACTGCTCCCAAAAATAAATTATATGTGTGTGTGTATGTGTGTGTGTGTGTGTGTGTGTGTGTGTGTGTGTGTGTGTGTGTGTGTGTGTGTCTGTGTCTGTCTTCGTGTCTGTGTCTGTGTAATATATATGTGGTTATATATATTTGTATAAGTGTAACAATTACTTGCAGTGGGTAGCTTGTAACTCGCATTCGCGAACTGTTTTAAAAGGCCATGTAGTGGTCTCCAACTGACACCGACATACGTTAGACTCTATACGTATATAAGCTTTGACTTTATATACAGTCATGGTGATGACTGTATATATAAATACAACGGAGAAGAGGTAGAAACGATGACTAAGAAATGGGGAATAAAAGATGAATGAGTGGGAAAATACTTAGAACTGGTGTAGTGGAACAAACTTTAGTAATAGAAAAATAATTTATAGTCACACACTAGGGTGAAAGGCAATATACAGAAATAATAAACCAATATTTTATTTGAATTCTTTTAAATTATTTCATTACGTATTTCATAAAATCTTCGAAACATTTATGCGTTTAACTTGCTCTGTATTTCATTTCTCTTTAACTTGTATATTTTCTAATTTTAATTATAAGTTTTAAGAGAGTTATCTTTTTACGTAATTATATCCCTTCCTTTCGGTTTTTAAGGTTTTAAATATGTCAAATTATATGAAATAAAACAGAACTAACGTCCCTTTTAATAGCCGTATTAACTTCGGTAGACTTATCTCTTCTATCGATAATTGGTGCGTATTCATATTACAGATATGTTTTATAGCGAACATCGAATTGGTTTCAAAAACAGCTGCCTGTTTAACTCAGCCTTTTTCTTTTGAATATGGTTTACATATCTCATACAGTTCTTCCTTTCCTTCATTCTTGGGCTACATTTAGAATGACTATGGCCATGCTGAATGCATTACATTTCAGGGTTTAGACTAATCTATCTACTACAGTGCAAGTTTCAGCAAGCCACCTATTTCAAAGATCATTGTTTTCCTAAACCAGTAATTTTCGGTTCATATTCAGGCATAAACATAGATTACGCCTGTCACTTGATGAAAATCATAAACACACAGACACACACATATATCTACATATACATGCAATATATATATATATATATATATATATATATATATATATATATATATATATATATATATATATATATATATACAAGAAATGAGGGCAGGGAATCGTCAATTAATAATAGAATTAATAATTAACAATTTTGCCAAGTAGTTCAGTATGAAAAAAACCTTTATCGGTAAGACCATTTATCATCATAAATATAAGGGATTAGCAATTGAGTTGCTTCTCCAACATACTGAAAGTTTAGAAATAGCAGTCAAAGAACTACCGATTCTAAACTACAAATTTTTCTCTAAAACGGATGGCGATATTTATGGCACACATAGAGACACTTTGAAATTTATCAGAATATTTGGGCTGAAGATTGGAATAGTGAAATTTTCATTCACTTAACCATGAAACGATTCGTACCCAATTAACTAAAGACTTGTTTTGTTTATGCTTTTCCCTCCGGTCTTTTGTTCTATGTGTGCCATAAATATCGCCATCCGTTTTAGAGAAAAATTTGTAGTTTAGAATCGGTAGTTCTTTGACTGCTATTTCTAAATTTTCAGTATGTTGGAGAAGCAACTCAATTGCTAATCCCTTATATTTATGATGATAAATGGTCTTACCGATAAAGGTTTTTTTCATACTGAACTACTTGGCAAAATTGTTAATTATTAATTCTATTATTAATTGACGATTCCCTGCCCTCATTTCTTGTATATTTTATATTTGATATCTCTAAGTTAGATGGTTAAACCGTAATCCCTCTACACGGGACTTC
>NC_142933.1:104565676-104577878 GCF_046866305.1 Octopus bimaculoides
AATTACATACACAAAAACATACATCCACATACATACATGCACACATACTTATACTAACATTCATTCATACATACGTACATGCATGCATCCATATGTACATATATCCATATACATATACACATATGCATATATACAGACATACATAAACACATACATACATACATACATTGATACATACGCACATACATGTATGCATACATACGTACATATATCCATATACAAATATATATATACGACGTCGAGGGTTCCAGTTGATCCGATCGACGAAACAGCCTGCTCGTGAAATTAACGTGCAAGGGTACAGACACGTGTACCGTTAACGTAGTTCTCGGGGAGATTCAGTGTGACACAGTATGTGACAAAGCTGGCCCTTTGAAATACAGGTACAACAGAAACAGGAAGAGAGAGTGAGAGAAAGTTGTGGTGAAAGAGTACATCAAGGTTCGCCACAATCCTCTGCCGGAGCCTCGTGGAGTTTAAAGTGTTTTCGCTCAATAAACACTCACAACGCCCGGTCTGGGAATCGAATCCGCGATCCTACGGATCCGCAAGTCCGCTGCCCTAACCACTGGGCCATTGCGCCTCCGCACACACATATATACACATGCATATGTACATCTGTAAATACATATATACGCACACATACATACAAGCATACATATATACATATATACACAGACATTCGCATACTTACATACACTCATACAAAGATACATGCAAATACCCATACATATATACACACACAAACGTACATAGATATATACACACAATTAAACAACTAAAAGTACGTTCCATCATAGAGGTCAGCCCTCCTACTGATGAGAATAGTTCTTTGAAAATCTAACAGAAGGAGGTTAACTACGGACAATTGCATCAAAGCCTTCAGCCTCTATACCCAGATAATACATTTACATTTTTACCAACAATAATTGGTACATTTGACTTAGCGAGTAAATAAATGCCTTAGTGACAATCTAGATAACTAGGTTTTCCAGAAAATGAAATCAACCATATAACTCCCATATCAGAAATACAACCTGTAAATGGAACAGTTAAGATATGCAAGACTCTATTCAAGTTTAAAATGTGACATTGTGTTTGTTATCTATATCCCAACGATTAAACATACACTGGAAGGCACCTTCTTTCATAGAAAAATAGTTTAAGTAATGAAAAAGAGAAGAGAAATAAAGAGAACACCTATGCTGAACTATTGAGTAATCTGCAATTACTCTATCCAGATTACAATTTCAGGTTTATACCTGCAATTATCGGGGCCTTGGGATATGTAATACACTTCCTAAACACCAGTCTTGAGAAATTAGGGTTCTCAAAAAACCAGAAAGGAGAAAGCTAATTAGGAGACTAAACACCCAATCCATTACTGAAAGTGTAAAAATCAGTAAACCTTTCCTGGAGTTCATCATTTAAATATATATGAGCATGTCTAGATATGCGAGTATACGCATGAGAATACATACATAAAAGATACAAATCTGCACATACCTACATATGTACATACAAACAAAAATACCCTGTTGTCGATGTTGAAATTCCAATGAAGGAGCCTTGGATCTAGGTTAGAAACCGGTTATTTCTCCATTCACAAGAAATCTTAAAATAAACTGAATAATGATGTACATACATACATATATACATACATAATACATACATACATACGTTGTTGATGTTGAAATTCCAATAAAGGAACCTTGGATCTAGGTTAGAAACCGGCTCTTTCTCTGTTGGCAACAACTCTTAAAATAAAACTGAATAATGGTATATATACATAGAACAAACAAATGCATTTCAGCATCTCCTTCGATTTCTTATTCGCTGGCGTCTACGTGAGTTACATGAGATAAACAAATCACGGTTCCCAGTAAATTAAAAATGGAAATCTCTTATTGATGAGCCTTAACTCAATAATTGACACGTTGACAATTTCAGTAATTTAAAAGAATTTCAAAACAATTTAGTAATAAGTTTCTCGTACGAAGTAGTTTCACCAAACAGAATTAAATTCGCAGAACTTATATCCCAGTCTTCCAGATTAAATACTTCCCATCAGTGAAGAACAGAATCAACAATACAATCATATAGTTAAGTGCACGAAGCAAATGTCAGGATGAATATAAGATATCTATCACAAATTCTTTACTCAGAAAGACATATTCAATATCCCGTAGCACTTCAATATATGAGAAACAAGTAAATACATTTAATAGTGCCCCCACCGCTGCACTTCCATAGAAGCAATACGAAATATCTTATTAAAAATACTTAAACTGAAGAAAAGTACAATACCAGTCCATAATCTCAAGCAGATATAAATATGACGTCAGTAAACTCAACTCAGACGAATTAGCAAAATGATTCGCAATTAACTATGGATGAAACGAAGAATATTTTGTTTTATGGACACAAACGTGACTTCGTGGTAAGAAGTTTACTTCATAACCACATGGTCCCAGGTTCAGTCCCTCATTGTGCCATCTTGGACAAATGTTGTCTACTGTAACCGCGAATCAACCAAAGATTTGTGAGTCAGACATGGTAGAGGGAAAATGAAAGAAGACTGTCGTATATATATATATATATATATATATATATATATATATGTGTGTGTGTGTGTGTGTGTGTGTGTGTGTGTGTGTGTATATATTCTTTCTCAGACTGGAGCGAACACGACACAATGAAGTAGAGAAATTTGAAAAGACAACACGAAACCGGTTATTTCTCAAAATACAATGTTTATATACCAAAAAGATTTTCTAACATTTTTCTAACATTTTTCTAACATTTTTCTGACATAATTTAAATATATACTTTAACCATGTAACAAAAGCCTTCTGTAGTTTTTTCACTCTTATTATCTTTTATATATATATATATATATATATATATATATATATATATGTTTGTTTGTGGCTGTGGGTGTGTATCTGTGCATATGTGAGTGTGTGCGTGTGTGTTTGTGTGTGTGTGTGAGTGTGTGCTTGTGTATGTATCCGTATGCGTCTTTGTGTCTGTGTTTGTACTCCACAACCGGTGTTGGTGTGTTTATGTCCTCGTAAAATAGCGGTTCGCCAATACGACTCACAGAATAAGTACCTAGCTTATAAATAATAGCACTGGCGTCGATACAATCGAATGAGAATTCTTAAAGGTGATGCCCCCAGCATGGCCGTGGTCTAATGAGCGAAACTTGTTTACAGCATTGGACTGCGGCCATGCTGGAGCACCGCCTTGAAGGATTATTTTTATATTCACTTTTCAAGTCGAACTGACCGATCTCAATGCTTGTGTCACATATCTTACGTCTGGAACTTTTTCTATCGGTTTGTTTCACTAAACTGCTGAGATACAGGGACGTTAACAAACCAACACCACTTCTCATGTGTTGGGTCTGACGAACACAAACACAGACACCAGAGACCCTCGCTTTACTCCCGAACCGCATGGCTCCAAGTTCAGTCACACAGTGTGCTACGTTGGGCAAGTGTTTCTACTATAGTCTCGGGCGGACGAAGACCTTGTGAGCGGAATATATATGTATGTGCGTGTGTGTGGCAAATGAAACACGAGAGATGGAATATACCTGGTACCTTACTGGCTTTACCAGTAAGCTACCAGGTATAAACCATTCGTTTTATTATCCATTATATATATTAATAATATGACAATAAAAGAATGAATGAGACCTCAATATTATTTAAATAGGGTAAGTTATCTCAAAATATAATATAGGACAATCAGTTAGTTGTCGTAATAACACTCAGAGTTTCGGATGTCGGGGCTGAAGCCTGCTCCGGCATCTCATCAGATACTGAGATGCCGAAGCAGGCTTCAGCCCCGACATACGAAACTCTGAGTTTTATTATGACAACTAACTGTTTGCCAATATTGTTGTGTGTGTGTGTGTGTGTGTGTGTGTGTGTGTGTGTGTGTGTGTGTGTGTGTGTGATCAAATGAGGAATATTTTTTAGTATAGCCTCCCTTACAATCTATGCACTTCTTAAATCGGTGTTGCAGTGCTTTGATCCCATTGGTCAAAAATGTCAACAGCCCATATAAGGTCATCATCCCTAAGATACGCGTTCTTAACTAAGTATTTGCCATGATAAAGGACATGTGAGAGCCAGATGGGGTCGAAGCAGGAAGATGTGGGTGGTGGTCAACGAGTTGAAGCCCACAGTCATGCACAGCATCAATTGAAACCAAGGACTTGCATGCTGGAGCAATAATTCTAATAAAATAACTCAGGTAAACAGATAGATAGATAAATCGAAAGATAGATAGATAGATAGATAGATAGATAGATAGATAGATAGATAGATAGATAGATAGATAGACAGACAGACAGACAGACAGACAGACAGACAGATAGATAGATAGATAGATAGATAGATAGATAGATAGATAGATAGATAGATAGATAGATAGATAGATGTGAAGGGCTAGTTTCAGTTTCTCCATACAAAGGTCATTCACATGGATTTGATTGACCCGGGAGTAAAGCAGATGGTACTTACCCAACATTATATTCTGTAGCTCTGAAACTGAAACCAAGCGGTTATATGGCGAAATTCTTAACCAAACAACCATGTCTATAATAAAAATAGAAATTTCTTTCGGTTTCTGTCTACCAAATCCACTCAAAAGGCCTATCTTAAATTTTCGGTGACAATGTCTTGTAGAAAACGTTGTCCATGTAGCTTTAATCTGATTTTCCACTGAAACACTTTTATTTATTGTTACTTCCTCTAAAATACCGTACAGCAGCATGATTTTCTGTTAATCTATTTAGTGTTAAATGGAATAAGTAACCTACATTTGAAATTTTGTTCAATGTGATTAAAATTAATATAAAATGTAATGATTTTTTTTTTCTATGTTGCTTCAGCACAAACCATGTCTGGGTGATACTTGTGATGGCATCTGTGTGTAGAATGCAAATAAGTAAGCTCACATTTAATTCCTCAATATACACCTCAAGCGAATGTACTTATGGAAAAAAAATGGCGCCTTCTATTCAAGCACATTTTTTCTTTCTTGTCAATTTTTTTTCGTGTTTTTTTTATTTTTTTTTTTGATAATTATCTCTGAAGTACATCTTCACTAATCTAGGTTGAATTCGAGTAGACGCATATACAAGACGACGAGAGAATTCAGTGATGCAAAGACTGCCCTGAGGTTTAAACACAAATATATATTTACGTATACAATGAACTAGAAATATTTGTTTAAAAATATACGAATTGTTCTCAATTATGTATATATATGTGTGTGTGTCTGCGTGTGTGTATATGTGTGTGTGTATTTGTTTGTATGTGATTGTACATGTACAGTATATATCATTTATGGGCTGCACTCAGTATAGGAGTGCAAATATATATATATATATATATATATATATATATATATATATATATATATATATATATATATACGTACATACATATATATATACATATATATATATATATATATATATATATATATATGTGTGTGTGTGGGTGTGTGTGTGTGTATGTATGTATGCATGTATATATATCTATGTGTGTGACTTTGTGTCTGAGTTTGTTCACGCGCAGCATCACTTGATAGCCGATGTTAGTCACCGTAACGTAGCGTTTCGGCAAAAGAGACCGATAGCATAAGTACCAGGCTTACAAAGAATAAATCCTGGGATTGATTTGTTCGACTAAAAAGTAGTACTCCAGCATGGCCGCACTCAAAATCATTGAAACCAATAAAAGAATAAGAGAATATGTATATATCAGGATCGCAGTATTCTCATGAGCTAATATAAGATCATATCGCTTGCGTGTCTTTGTATACATAAATGAAGTAAGATATTTTCATAGTCGACCGGCTTCGCTTGTGCTAACCTTGACTAAGTAGTTACTGTTAACGTTACAATTTCATACTTTCTTAAAATGTTCTTATTTCATGTTAGTAGAAGTTAGGATATCTTGTAAAATCCTTTTTCCTACCAACATGGAATGAAATTTGATTACGTGTCCCAAAATATCTTTTGCGATTAGCTTTGAAGCTTACAACATAATTAAACACCAGGTTCTTAGTTGGAGCAGAATGATACTTGCTACTTAGGCTGTACCAGAGGTTATCAACCATTTTTTTGCCCATGGTTCCCTTTGTTTCCTCTTTTATTGGGATGCATCCTCTTAAACATTCCATGATTTTAAAAATCCTATTGTATTTTATATTTAAATATTATTATGAACTCTATCTACAATTTTGAAATTATTTTGTGTATTTTGAGCTACAAACAATTTATTGCACATAATCTTTAATCACAGATTCTTATATGGACTCCAATTGAGAGCCACTAGTCATAAGTATCATATTATCTGCCAGACGAGAGACTACGTTTTAATATATTTATGTTCTTTACTTTTAACATTTCACTAAATATTACAAAAATCCTCCCACAATTTACACTTACTAAGTAGAGATAGTAACGATACGCTTCACACTGTAATGGCGGCCTTCATAGAGCTAATATTGCATCATTTTCGTTTCCTTTAGGTGACTAGCATGCAGAATGCTTACCGTGCGGGGGGGGGAGCAAAACTCTTTGTCGCGGTTCGTCTGTCTTTCCGTTCTGAGTTCATATATTGACCAGATCGGTTTTACCTGCCATCGCTTTGATGTTGATAAATTAGATACCAGTTGAACACTGGGTTATGTAATCAACCCCACCTACTCCGAAATTGCTCCCGAAATTGCTCCCGAAATTGCTCCCGAAATTCATGGTCTTCTACAATATCATATTGTTTTCTTTTTTTTCCTTTTTGAAGGCGGTGAACTGGCAGAACCTTTACACTATCTATCTATCTATCTATCTATCTATCTATCTATCTATCTATCTATTTGTCTGTGTGCCTGTATTTCTGCCTATCTATCTTTCTATCTATCTATCTATCTCTATCAATTTATCCATCTATCTATCTATCCATGTGTCTGTCTGATTACCTGTGTTTCTGCCTATCTATCTATCTATCTATCTATCTATCTATCTATCAACCAATTTATATGTAACTACCTATCTATTTGTCTCTCTCTTAATCTATCTATAATTTAGCTATTCATACAACGTATCTGTCAATCTATTTATCTTTCCATCAACATCATCTGGATGTTTTAACTTTTCCTTCTGTTCAAATATTTCTTACAGTTTCATTTCTCATATTTTTCAGCTTTCTTTATCATTGTTTTCCTCAGATATATTCATCAATCGTCTTCGAATGTTCCTGAATATTTCATTGATTTTTGCTATTACACTATTTCTTTGTATTTTCAATTTTATTTTACTTCTAGTTTTAAATTTCCTACATATTCGTTTACTCTCTTCGGCAGTTATATATTTCTGACTTTGATGATTCTAGCTATCATCAGACATGTATTTTACCCGTAATTAAGCTTTCTTCAATACGTAGTACTACAAAACAATCTCTACGTACAATGTCACGATGTTCTTTCTCCAGATCGATGACACCAAACATTGGCAGAATTTTTACTGATTTATTTCTTTTTATAAAGAAATATATGCAACTAACAACAGCCAAGAACGAAATTCTTCGAAGAAGAAATTTAAAATTTCTGGGATTATGTAGGCAAATACATACTGTGGCGATGATAACGGCTTCTCTACCTATACATGACCGATGTCTATATATATATAGATATATAGATATATATATATATATATATATATATATATATATATATATATATATATATATATATATATATATATATATATATATATATATATATATATATATATATATATATATATATATATATATATATATATATATATATATATATATATATATATATATATATATATATATATATATATATACATAATATGCATCACGGTTGATCTCACCGATTTGTTTCGCGTGAAGAAGACAATAGTAAAATTACCGAGTGGTAAGGTCAACCATGACGAATATTTAATACTATACATTTCGAATAATATATCCCCTCCGCTGACAGATATACATGTGCATCTTTTTCTTGATTTATGGTCTCTCAGACGACTCTCTAAACTTCTTCCATATGCTGTCAGTTCCGTCTTCCACTTTGCCATACAGCACTGAAAGTATACACCGTATCAACGAGGGAACTGACTTGGGCTTCATCTTTACCATAAAGTTTGAGATCATACCTGAATAACAAATGGTTGACTTTTTGTTGGCGGTCTTTGAATACATACCCAGTTTTTGCTTTCCTTAGTATCAGCGTTAGTGGTATCAAGCACAGCACAATGATCAGTGGGGACAAGCAGTCCCCTTGGAAGATGCCCCTCATGATTTCTACTGTCCCTAAACTTCTTCCGTATACTGTCAGATCCGTTCTCCAATTCGCTATACTTTTTCCAAGCAATCGCTCAACTTTCGATACAATAGCAAATAGGTTCAGATATTCCATTATCCAAGAGTGTGGAATCATATCGTACACCTTACGATAATCGATCCGTGACATGGTTAAATTAGTTTTCCTTCTTTGCAGTCTCTAAGTACAGTTTTGTCTACCAGGAGTTGATTCTTGGTTCCGCTGCACTTACGCTTGCAACACTTCTGCTCATTTGGCAGGACTCCATTTTTTTCCAGATATCCGTGCATTGATTGTGCGACTATTCCAGTCAATAATTTCCACATAAGTGGATACCAGGATATCGGCCTGTAATTGTCTGGCGTATTCCCTTTTTCAGTGTTTTTCAAGCGCAGTATTGTACTACCCATTGTCAGCCCCCCTGGTGTTAAATGGTTGACATTTAATGAGGTGTTGAGTTGTGCAGCTATTCGTGCATGTCATTCACCAAATCTTTTGATCCAGTAGCCTTGAATTCCATCTGGTTCCGGGGCCTTGCAGTCGTCCAATCGTTTTGCTGATTCCCTTCACTTCCTTAACTGAAATGATTGGTTCTGCCTGTTTTGGACAGACTACTGTTTGTTTCAGTTCTTGCAACCACTCAGCATCCTTCTTGGGCTCCTTGTCTTTGCTCCAGATGTCACTCCAAAACCTTTGAATTTTGATGTTATCTGGTACCAACTTTTCATTTGTACACTCTCCGTTTATTTCTTTATGGAATCGCTTCTGATCTACTCTGAATAAACTATTCTGCTGCTATCCCTTCATTCTTTGACCGTATCTTACCATCTTTGAATTCTTTGTAACGAGGGGATGTTTCAGTTCGTCCATTACCACTTTCAGGGCCTTTCTTTCAATAGTATATTTTCTGTTCAGTGCTTTGTATTTATGTTCGATGTTAAGCTACAGTTTCTCTTTTCGGTCTAACACATAAATGCCCTTATATTATTATTATTGTTATTATTATTATTATTATTATTATTATTATTATTATTATTATTATTATTATTATTATTATTATTATTATTATTATTATTATTATTATTATCATTAAGGTGGTGATGAACTGAGAGACTCGTTAGCACGCCGGGCAGAATGCTTAGCGGCATTTCGTCTGTTTGAGTTCAAATTCCGCAGAGTTCGACTTTGCTTTTCATCCTTTCGGGGGTCGATGACCTAAGTATCATTTGAACACTAGGGTCGATGAATTTTATTTACCATTACACCGAAGTTGCTGTTCTTGTACCAACATTTCAAACCATTCCTATTATTATTTGTTCTTGCGGTGATGATGGTTGTGGCGCCAGCTTTTTTTAGTAAATCCTTTTTAGAATTCGCTGTCTTAATATGACCACTGTGTTATTGTTCTAACGATTATGATACTTGTTAGAGAGAAATGCAATTTTCATTCACTACAACGTCACCAGTTGCGAAAGAAATACTTTCTTTATAATTTTCAGTGTTACATAGAAAGATCTCTAATATAGCTGACATGTTTTTTCCCCATTACAATGTTCTGGAACAGTCATTGACAAAAGATATTTTTCAACTTTTTTTCGAATTTGAATAATAATAAATATATGGTTGCAAGTTAGTATTATATCTCTCCGACTAAAAATCCAAAAATAGTAGCAAATTCATATTAATTGGTCCTAATTCTTGACATTCATCACTTTATGAATCAATAAAATTGCATGAAATATGAAAATCGTAGCGTGGGTTATAGCAATCAATGCAAAGACTTCGTATCGATATATTTTCTAAAAATTTATATATAGGCGATAAAATCATTTCTCGTTTAGAGAATATATCTCGTATTTCGTACCTTGATTATTATTTTTTTCTTTTTGTACTTCAGTGTTCAGCTTTCTTTAGAATCGTGTTTTTGTCAGAATTACGAAAATGACTGATAGGGTTTTCTGTATGAGTATCAGACATGCTGCCTCTAAGGTAATAATTCCGAATGACATTATCTTCACAAAATAAATTTACATTCTATCATAGTACTCGTACGTGATGTCGAACAAGCAGAATTGTTTTGGCGGTATTTCCGTTCTGAGCTCCTATTACGTTCTAAGATCAGATTCCACCCACGTCCACTTCACCTTTCATTCCTTCGGATCTGATAAAATAGATATCAGTTGAGTATTGGTCCGATGTGATCAACTTGCCCCATTCCCGCAAAATCGCTGTCATTTATCCAAAATTAGACATAATTATCATAGGACTATACAGGTCAGTGAATTTTTCTACTCTAGGCATAGAGTAGAGAGAGGGGCCTGTCGATTACATCAACCCCAGTACGCAACTGATACTTAATTTATCGACCTCGAAAGGATGAAAGGCAAAGTCGACCTCTGTGGAATTTGCACTCAGAACGTAGCGACGGCCGAAATACCGCAAAGCATTTCGTCCAGCGTGCTAACGACTCTGCCAGCTCGCCGCCTTAATATACGACAGTCAAATGGCACAATCATCAAACTGTCCGATACAGATATGTGTATATAAATATATGTGTGTATATATATGCACTCATAATTATGTATATAAATATGATTATGCATAAATATTTATCTATTTATATATGCGAGTGTGCGTGTGTGTGTTCGTGCGCGCGTGAGTCAGTGTGTGCGTGCACGGTGAGCGTTTATCACCTAGGAGAACGCTACATATTTGCTTTCAGATTGAAGAGTTACAATTTATTGCAACGGAATTATGTTGCGGCTTCAGAAAGTATTTACTTAATTAGCCTTTCTTACCAGTTAATGTTTCATATGATTTCAAAACACAATACTACCTTACTTTCTTTGATCTCATGTCACTTTGCCTAAACTTCATTTTAAGACTAATTTCAATCAATAATGTCTTCAATGATATTAAAATAAGTTTTGAAGCTTTGTCAGGCCACCTGGCGGTATATTTCTTAACAGCATATCCTCGTATTCAACGGACTCACTTTTATCAGTTTGTTCCCAGCCAACTAACAAGAAGGAAATAGATACGTAATCAAGTTAACCAATGGATATCTGATGTTTACAGAATTGTGCTTTGTGTTGTGTATGTATATATATATATATATGTGTGTGTGTGTGTGTGTGTGTGTGTATTTATGTGCGCTAAGATATATGCACGTCACCCTCTCTCTCTCTCTCTCTCTCTCTCTCTCTCTCTCTCTCTCTCTCTCTCTCTCTCTCTCTCTCTCTCTCTCTTTCTCTCTCTCTCTGTATATATATGCGTGCGTGTGTGTGTATACATATATATATATATATGTATATAATATCTAAAATATGTGTGCGTATGTGTATATATACCTATATGTGTACATGTATATATATATATGTATATATATGTATGTGATGTTGTCTATACATGCATAGATACATATATACGTACATACATACATAAATATTATTTTACATGTTGTCAAAGTTAATATACATTCTGTAAATTTCCATTCCCTTTACTATTCCGCAAAAAAATCTCAAAATCATTTTCCTTCTTTTTTTTTGCCTCTGTTGTGCTCTTATCTTTCCATCATAAGCTCTTACATTCTGTTCTGAACGTTACATTTTTTTCACCTCCATTTCTTGATTTGTTTCTGTTAATCTGATTTATCCATAAATGTGTCCTGTTCGTGTAAATAAAAATAAAATGAAGATCGTCAACCGTTTCAAGTCACTTAACGGTCATTCACCTTAATACGTATCTCTGACGGCAATCTCCGTTCCAAAAATCAATAACCTCGTAACATCACGCGTGAGACACGTTAAATTAGTGATATTTACCTACT
>NC_142933.1:104578378-104595878 GCF_046866305.1 Octopus bimaculoides
AGTGATATTTACCTACTTCAAAGCAAAATTGTGAAATAATGTGTGCACTATTAAGCATAACCTAACGATAAGCCGTGCCGAACAGAAGCCGAATTTTTCAAGAATTCCGCGACTATTAGAAATATATTGAAATACATTTTCAACCATTATTTAATGAATACCAGCACAAGGCCAGCAATTTTGGCGTGAAAGCTAAGTCGATTACAATGACTTCAGTTCTCACCTGGGAATAATACCGATGAAAAGCAAAATCGAATCGGTGGAATTTGAATTCAGAATATCAAGCCGGACCAAAATGGTGTTAAACATTCTGACCGGCATGCTAACACATCTGTCCGCTCGCTGCCTTATTTCAGTGATTATATTACTATATAAATCAGTAAAGAAGTATGTGATGCAAAATTCAGAATGCATTCTATGTTCTGTGCAACCTTTAAAAATATGTTTATCCGCTCTCCAGGAATCAAAAGGGTATCATATACGAGTAAAAAAAAAAAGGATGGCTGCAGTAGTCCGATATGACATGATATCCGTATCATGTTTAGCGACAGCAGTTCGGAGAATTTGAAAATTGTAACATCGAGTGAATAATAATAAGGATTAGAGGGAGAGATGGAGAGAGATGGAGAAAGAGAGAGAGAAAGCGAGAAAGATGCATGATTGATTCAATAATTTTACTTTTCTCCCTTGAAAGAAAGATCTCGATTTGAACACACAGCGTGGAGGTTTCTAAAATGTACTGAAGAATGTTATGAAAGTTTAAGTGTGTGTGTAACTGTGTCTACGTGTGTATATATATATATATATATATATATATATATATATATATATATATATATATATATATATATATATATATATATATATATATATATATATATATATATATATATATATATATATATATATATATATATATATATATATATATATATATATATATATATATATATATATATATATATATATATATATATATATATATATATATATATATATATATATATATATATATATATATATATATATATATATATATATATATATATATATATATATATATATATATATATATATATATATATATATATATATATATATATATATATATATATATATATATATATATATGTATGTATATATTATATATATATATATATATATATATATATATATATATATATATATATTATGTGTTTCAGCCAAGTGGCTGCGGTCATGCTGGTGCACCACCGTGATTTTCACGTTCCTTGCATGGCTCTTCTCCCCCACCTGACATGGTCCAATCAAGAGTTTTGATGGCACATCTGGTGTATAAGAGAATTTGACATAGCTGCCCTAAACTGCGTCTCATTACGAGCCATTGGTTCGTCTGGTATCGTGGAGAGGAAAGCGTCAAGTTTTGTCTTGAAGACCTCCGCATCCATGTCTTGCATGTCTCTCAAATGTTTTGGCAGGGCATTGAAGAGCTGAGGTCCTCTGAAACCGAGGCTGCTGCAGTATCTCGTTCTTATGTGAGATGCAGTGGACGGTACGTTTGGCACCATGCAGTGGCGACCCGTGCGAGCATTCCTGTAGTACTTGATGCCAAAGTTTGGCACCAGTCCTTCCAGTATTTTCGATATGTATATTATTACATATCTCTCCCGCCTGCACTCCAGGGAGTAGAGACCTAGTGCCTTCAGTCGCTCCCTGTAGTTCATCTGTTGGACTGTGGCGATCTTTTTTGTATAGTGCCGCTGAATTGCCTCGAGTTCTGCTGTCCGCTTAACACTATGTGGTGACCACAACTGAGAGCAATAGTCTAGGCGGCTCAGAACAAATGTCTTCCATAGAGTCAACATGACTGTTTGATCCCTTGTACGGAATGTCCTCAGTATCCACCCTGCCAGTTGTTTGCACTTTGCTGTCAACTTGACAATGTGCATGTGAAATGATGGATCACTACACATGTTGATGCCCAGATCTCTTACTGTGTGTGGTTCTGGGATTGCAGTACCTCCAGGCCCTGCGTATGCCAGTTGGGAGGTACTTGTGGTCTTGTAGCGCAGTACTTGAATTTTTTTTGCATTGAACTGCATATTATTTTGCTCTGCCCACTCATATATTGCATTTAGGTCATTCTGCAAGCTTACAATATCATCAGGATTCTTTATTGCCTGAGATATCTTTGTGTCATCAGCATAGCTAGTGACAGTGGCTCTCCGAGTGACCGTGGGCATGTCCAGAAGGGCCACTATGAACAGTAGTGGCCCCAGAACAGTTCCTTGTGGAACACCGCTCAATACTTTGTTTCCCTAGATAGTTCTCCATTGGCTGCAACTGTCTGACTTCTACCATTCAGGAAGTCATGCAGCCACTCTCCTAATTTACCAGCTATGCCAAGGTATATGTATACATTATATATATATATATATATATATATATATATATATATATATATATATATATGTGTGTGTGTGTGTGTGTGTGTGTGTGTGTGTGTGTGTGTGTGTGTGTGTGTGTGTGTGTGTGTGTGTGTGTGTATGTATATATTATATATATATATACTGATAAACAAGCAGGTTGAATGAACATGGTATCAGCTAGAATATGACTTAGTAAGTTTTCACCTCTTCACCCAGTAATTAACTGACGCTAGTCCCGTTCGTTTAGCCACACTGTATACAGCAAGTAAGATCGCGAATGGTTGGAACATATATATAAATACCACGCCGATAGAACTAAATGATGAATTCATGAATGACCTAGTAATTACTAGAGGGGTAATTTGTATTATTACTGCAGAGATGATTTACATTTATCGAAAATTTATCACCTAACTATAAGTAACCTCTACCGTGTGTGTATTTAATATGTAGAATGCTTACCTGAGATATTTTCTACACAGTGTACAAAAGTATCTCTGCAGTAATTATTTTATTGCAAAATATATATTTATAAGATGATATAAGACTACAAAAGAGTACATTGGACTTTACAAGACTTTAAAAATTTATAAGAAGTGTTGAAAGTGTCGTCCTTCATTTTCAATACATAAACTTAGATATGTTTGGACTAAAGATTGTCCAGGCCATTTCTAACTTAATAGCACCACCTGATAGGATTTTCTAAATCCCTTTTACAGTCAAGTTTTGTTTATCGTCCATTCAAGTAGTGAGTTCTTATTGAGTGACTTGCATTCAGGTATGGGTGGCTTGTCTGGTATTCCTTGAAGAAATTTGTCTAGACTCCGTTTAAAGCTGATAGGATCCATTTCCTCTTTTATCTATTTCGGGACAATGTTAAACAGGGCAGTGCCTGTTAAGGAAAACAAATTATGCCGCAGTGTACCTATATGTTGTGATCTTGAATTGGGCAGGGGACGTATGGCTCGTTTTCCCAGCCTTGGATGAACCTTGAAAGTAACGTTCAGGTCGTTTGGGCAATGCTGGTGGTATATTTTTCACATCGTACAGATGATGTACAGCTCGCGGTGGCGCTGGTGAGAGTAGAGCTTCAAGGCTTTAAGGCGGTCCTAGTAATCAAGATCAGTCATGCCTTCAATTCGTTTAGTGAGTGTCCTCTGGGGTGATTCAATCCTCGAGATGTTTTGTTTTGTATGAAGAGACCACAGGGGGCAGCAGTATTCGAGGTGTGGCCGTACAAAGGACGAGAAAAGTGGAATGATGACACCTTGTTCTCTGGATCAGAAGCTGACTCTTCTACACATGTTTTGAAATACATCTTCGAGAGTCTGACATTGTATGGACCGTGTGAAGGTTATGGTTGCCTCGTTTAAGCTCCGTAATGTTTATTGGGCGAATCGTGTACACCGATCCTTTACTTGCTCCCCAGAGAAAAAAGTCTGGCGGTATTAACTCAGACGATCTTGGTAACCAAAGTCCCTTCGAAATAATCCTTTCACCGAAAAACTCTTGAAGTAGCGCCATGGTGATGCCCGCAGCATGGGCCTCTTTTTTCTGAACAATTAGGCTAAGGGGATATAAACAAACCATCATCAGCTGTCAATTACTATGGTAGATTTGTGATATTCTATCGCACACATGTGTGAGTGCATTGTTTGTGAGTACGTTTATCTGCGGGTTTCAGTGTGTGCGTTTGTGTGTGTGTGTGTGTGTGTGTGTGTGTGTGTGTGTGTGTGTTCGTGCGTGCGTGCGTGCGTGCGTGCGTGCGTGCGTGCGTGCGCGTGTGGGGTAGAGTGGGGGTGGGGGGGTTCTGTGCGTGTGTCATCAATCTGTTTGCAATCTCGATTCAAATTTCTTTTGTAAATCAACACAAATTCCAGGAACTGCCTGAATCCACAGGCAGAATTCTGGATGAAAAGTTTGACATTTTCATTTTAAAAAACCCTGAAAAGCGGGAACAAAGAAGAAAGAAGCCATTGAATTTTATGCTCACAATTTCGATTGATTTCACTGTTTACATTTTTGTTTTTCCTAATTACCAGTTGACATCCGCGTTTTATGCAGTGCGTCAAAAGCTCCCATTCCGACTACACTTTGCTCACCCAGAAAGCAGATTGTGGTTAACAATAATGGTTTCAAATTTTGATACAAGGCCAGGAAGTCCAAAGGAAGAGATAAATCGATTATCTCGACACCAGGGCTCAACTAGTTTTTTTTTTTTTTTTTTTTTTTTTTTTTATCGACCTCGAAAGAATAAAAACCAAAGTCGACCACGGTGGAATTTGAACTCCGAACATAAAGCAGGACGAAATGCCGCTAAGCTTGTGCCAATCGCTGTCTTCATTAGGTGCAGAAAATATTAGTTTCAAGTGTAGGCACAGGTCCACCAGCTATTTGGGGAATGTCTAATTCGATTACATCGACTCCAAGGTTCAACTGATACTTATTCTATCCATCACGAATGGATGTAAAGCAAAGTCGATCACTGCAGGATTTGGACTCCGAGCATAAAGACTGACGAAATAATCCTATCTACTATGGGAACAAGGCCTCAAATTTTGGGGAGAGTGATAGCCGATTACACCAACCCCAGTTCCTAACTAGTACTTAATTTATTGACCCTGAAGTGATTAAAGGCAAGTCGACCTCGGCAGAATTTGAACTTAGAACGTAGCGACGTGCAGAACACCGCTAAGAATTCATAACGATTCTGTCAGTTCTCTACCTTAAATTGTTTATTTAATTTTTTTTTAAATAGCAGTTATTAGGAAATTGACCTTTTCTATTTCTTATGTGGTAATACACTTCTAACTTGGGTGTGCAAAACTGAATCTAAAATTTTCTAGTGGTGAAGGACAAAGAAAATACCTAACACCGATGTCCTACGTAGCTCTTTGGTATTTTAGATAAAAAAAAACAGATTATTCACTCGTAAATTATATTCTAATATCATGGAAAAGGAGGGGACATTCGTGAATAGAGTTCAAAGGTTCAATACCATAGGAAAGGAATTGGTCATAACTAGAATATTTCTGAACGTTGCTTTTGCTTAATCAAAGCAAAGTAGAACGGATACAAACAAAAACAATATATTTGCTGAAAAGCAAACATACATCTTATATATATATTCTATCAACCTTCTGTCTGTTTCCAACACATTTTTCTGTTAGTGATATTTATTCACACAAGGCGCCGAGCTGGCAGAAACGTTGGCACGCCGGGCGAAAATGCATAGCGGTGTTTCGTCTGGCGCTACGTTCTGAGTTCAAATTGCGCCGAGGTCGACTTTTCTTTTCATCCTTTCGGCGTCGATTAGATAAGTACCAGTTACGCACTGGGGTCGATGTAATCGACTTAATCTCTTTGTCTGTCCTTGTGTGTCCCTTCTATGTTTAGCCCCTTGTGGGCAATAAAGAAATAAGAAACGTTAGCATGCCGGGCGAAATGCTTAGCGGTATTTTGTCTGCCGCTACGCTCTGAATTCAAATTCCGCCGATGTCGACTTTTCCTTTCATTCTTTCGGGGTCGATTAAACAAGTACCAGTTACGCATTGGGGTCGAGTAATCAACTTAATCCCTTAGTCTGTCCTTGTTTGTCCCTTCTATGTTCATCCTCTTGTGTGCAATAAAGAAATAAGAAATGTTAGCATGCTGGGTAAAATGCTTAGCGGTATTTCGTCTGTCTTTGCGTTCTGAGTTCAAATTCCTTTCGAGGTAATTAAAATAAGTACCAGTGGCGTTCCGGGGTCGATATAATCGTCTGGCTCTCTCCTCAAGAAATTTCGGGCCTTGTGCCTACTGTAGAAAAAGATATTTATTCCCACAGTCAATCTCTACTCCATCTCCTCCACTCTCTCTCTCCCTCCCGCCATCTCTCTCTCTCTCTCTCTCTCTCTCTCTCTCTCTCTCTCTCTCTCTCTCTGTTTGTTCCTCTCTCTCTACCTATTTATCTATCTATCTATCTATCTATCTATCTATCTATCTATCTATTTCTATCTCTATCTCACTCGCTCCAATTTGCGTGTATTGGTTGCGCTTGATACACCTGAGATAATTAATTTGCAAAAACAAAAATAATTAATTAATTAACTATTTGATTAAGAAGTGTGCGACAAGGTGAACAGATAATTATACATGAAAAGAATAGCTCTTTTTATGCACTTCCATGTCAATGTTGCTAAGCCATCAGTTAAAACCACTGACGAAAACAAATAACAAGGAGAGAAACAACATTTGAAATTGTTGTTTCTATTCATAATACTAATACTATTATTACTATTTATCCTACTAATACAACTACTATGGCTGCAAGATAATGGGCTTTCCTGACGTAAACGAGAAATGAAGGTTCTGCAGTTTCTTGCTAAAAAATACCTGCACAGATGATTTGTTTATAGTGATTAATTTTTCTGCTGCACATTGGTTCATTCGCTGCAACAAATTGACATTGCCTGTACAAGTGGAAGCCAGGTCACTCGTCAGATGTCGATGTGATCGCAGAGAAAACGAGAAATGAAATATTTCGTTCAACAATACAACGCATCACTTTGTACGGGAATTCATCAACATGACCTTGCGTTCATGAGCGCAAAGCAATAACCACCATACTACGCTAACCTCACAGCTGTTCCATAAAAAATTCTGAGTCTTTTACATAAAATTCGAAAATAAGATGCAGCAGTGGCTGTGTGGTATGTAGCTGTGTGTTTACCAAGCACATGGTTTCGGGTTCAGTCCCACTGCGTGGCACTTTGGCAAAGTGCTTTCTACTATAGCCTCGGGCTGACCAAATCCTTGTGAATGGATTTGATAGAAGGAAACTGAAAGAAGCCCATCGTATATATATATATATATATATATATATATGTGTGTGTGTGTGCGTGTGTGTGTGTGTGTGTGTGTGTGTGTGTGTGCGTGTGCGTGTGCGTGTGCGTGTGTCTATGTGTGTTTGAGTTTGTCCCTCCACCATCGCTTGACAACCAATGTTGGTCTGTTTACGACCCCGTAACTTAGAAATTCGGCAATAGAAAACGATGGAATAAGTACTAGGCTTACAAAGAATGAGTTCCGGGGTCGATTTGTTCGACTAAACGCGGTTCTCCAGCATGGCCGCAGTGAAATCACTGAAAGGAAAAAAAGAGAAGAAAAATGCATTTTATTCAATTAATCATTAGTCGAAAAGTTACATGAGAATCTCTAATCAATTGTGGCATTACAGTTCTATATTTAAGAGATGAGGAATTATGTACATTATTTACATTATTTACATTCGACGGATACTTGTGCCTATCTTGTTTGTTGTTAACACAACGTTTTGGCTGATATACCCTCCGGCCTTCATCAGGTGTCTTGAGGAAAGTTCGAACCTGAGTTCTCCTTCCTAAGGTATTTTTCGATGTTGTTGTTATTATTATTATTATTATTATTATTATTATAGCAACATCGAAAAATGCCATAGGAATGAGAACCCAGGTTGGAAATTTTCCCAAGTCACCTGATGAAGGCTGCAGGGTATATCAGCCGAAACGTTATGTTAACAACAAACAAGATGAGGATAAATATCCGTCAAATGTAAATAATGTAAATAATGTAACTGTGGCATTGTTCTGCCAACGGTAGTGTTTGCAGTAATTTGGAAAATGATTGCTAAGATTATTCAGATGTTGAATGCAGTTCAGCAGTTGTATCGATGCATGATTCTCATGATCACTTACCAGAATGGAATCAGAAGTTCTGAAGATCCAAGGGGAGATAATCTACGCAACTTGCAAAAGGACTGATGAAAAGAAGAGAGAGAACTTGTATGTTATGTTTTTCTACTGTCAGAAGAAGAATACCCCTGGCAGTTATACAATGGCTACCACCAGAAAGGTAGGGGGAAAGAAGGAGATCCAAGAAAACATGGTGCGCCATTTTCTAAGATCTGAAGTAATTTAAGGTCATCTGGGAAGATTCAGGGGATTGTACTCAAAATCGGGAGGGCTGAAGTTATCATGCAGCTCAATGTACAAGCGAACTGCAAGGGAAGAATTAAGACTAGGAATATTTATTTTCCCGGTTTCTGTGGTTGATGAAAAATGATCGACGAAGGGAGACTAAAATAGTCAGTGACTAGGGTACGATACGAACGTGGATTAACATCTTTTTGGCTACCATGCTTTTTCATACTCTACTCTGTTCAGTTTTCCGTCGAGCTCAAAGATTTTCTAATGGAATTTACTTATAACAATTGTTCAACAGCTTTTTCGAAAATTCTGTGATGGTGTATCCAAGTTGGAGGAAGTGGAGTCTTTCTGACTGAAATCTTGTATAACGTGTTAGAACTTGATAAAACGAACTAACATTGGAAGTTATAATCTAATCTAGACAAAGCTGATATAAACAAATGTAAGCTAAGCCAAACTATAAGCAGAACATGTCTTTACGTAGAATTCTTCAATTGCTGCATAAGACAAGCAATTCAATTTTCTGACTACATTTTAGGAAACAATTTCTTGAAATGCCATTAGAAAGTATAAATTTAAGTGTAAACAACGAGTTTTATTTGTATTGAAGATTAAAGAAGGAGAACTTCTATACAACGTAACATAAAAGTTATAATATGTAAACAAAATAGTAAGAAAGGAACAAAAAAGAGAGAGAGAGAAAATTTGAAAATTGATTTCATTAGTAAAACAATAAAGTAGATTTCTAAATAGTTTTATTGTTTGTAGGACACGGCCAAGTTAAAACTATTTTAAACATATATTGTCGAAAATTTTGTGGCAGATTACTGTGAAGTAAAATGAAATGAAAACATGAATAATGACGTAACATGGAAACACAGTGTGGAGAAGAAGAGAAGCAGGAGGAAAACTTGTCAGGAGTCGCAGTGGGAGGTGATTGAGAAACTGCACAGAATTTGATAGATTACAATTGAATGATACGACTTGGCTGAGAAAATTGATAAATCTCAAAGTGTATTTTCTACCTTTATGTTAGAGAAAAAAGAATAAATTTTGAATTAAAAGTATTGCCTGTGGGGAGTTGACTAGTATTATTTTCATTGAATATTTGATAACTTAGTAACTAATCATTAAGTATTACATCATTGAGATCGTTTCGTTGTATTCATTTTAGTAGAGCTCTGTGTTCGTCTACTTGTCGCAAATAAAAGACTGTTCATATATATCGGTGCCCTATCTTGGCTCACGATTAGGAACTGCGGTTAAAACTGAGCCGTTAGAATATTATATAAATAAGGCAGCGAGCTGGCAGAAACGTTAGCACGCCGGGCGAAATGTTTAGCGGTATTTCGTCTGTCTTTACGTTCTGAGTTCAAATTCCCCCAAGGTTAACTTTGCCTTTCATCCCTTCGTGGTCGATAAATTGAGTACCAGTTACGCACAGGGTTCGATGTAATCGACTTAACCCCTTTGTCTGTCCTTGTTCGTCCCCTCTATGTTTATCCCCTTGTGGGCAATTAAGAAACAAGAAACGTTAGCACGCCTGGCGAAATGCTTACCGGTATTTCGTCTGTCTTTATGTTCTGAGTTCAAATTCCGCCACGGTTGACTTTGCTTTTCATCCTTTCGGGGTTGATGAATTAAGTACCAGTCGGGTCCTGGGGTCGATGTAATAGACTGGCCCCCTCTCCCAAAATTTCGGACCTTGCTCCTAGAGTAAATAAGAATATTATATACATTCCCTCATACATACATGCATACACTCACACAGACACACATGAACACACACATAGACATACACACACACAAACGCACACACACACACACACATACACACATGCTTAGAAGGATTTCTTCCGATATCTTATGTTCTGAGCTCAAAATTCGCCGAAATGACTTTACCTTTCCTTTTTTAGGGGCCATTGAATTAAATAAGATTTAATAAGCACTCGGTCTCCCTAAAATGTGCTTGCCTTGAGCCAAAATTTCCGGCTACTAATACTTCGCTTGGAATGTATTCACGGTAAATTCAAATTTTGTGACGTGGGTGATAGATTTTAAAATGATACTAATGTACATCAACTTGCTCAGCTAATTTTCCGTTGATGATTTTACCCAAGTTATGTATAACTTGGTATTTAATCGTTCCTATTTGGTATGACGCACGAATAGATTTAAAGCATTTATCTCCTTCATTGATAAGTTTGCTTAAACGCTATAAAATTACTGCTATTGAAACGTTCGGCCTTTGTTTTAAAACATTCCCTATTCATCACTAATTGGTTAGTTTTTATATGAAATGAATAGCATATCTAGAGCTGCTGGTGACGATCCCGCTCCCAGCTTTTCACTATTTCCTGAATTCAAAAATATGTTTTGAAAAGTGAGCTGAAATAGTCGATCAGTGAATTTTATTTAGATATGAGAATTTGCAACTTTCCATTACGTTCACATTCTGATTAGCATAAGCCTAACGGCTTCTCATCATAGAGTTTCGTTTCGGTGTGGTTGACACTACAAACTCAAATATATACGACGGCCTTCCGCAGTTTCACTCCCAAGGCTATGGTCTATCAAAGGTTACGGAACACTTGTCGTACCTTCCACGCATTGGGATTGAAACCGAAGCCACATGGTTGTAAAGCAAGCCCCTTGATCACACGCCCATGATTGCTCTTTGTGTATCAATTCAACATCTTGGTACATTGGAATATTCGGGAATTATGCAATATCGACTCACGTGAATAGAATAACTCGTTTATACTACGTAATATGGTACATACGAGATAATGCTGAAAAGTTCCAGGCTTTCAGTAAAAGAAAATGCAGGGGGATAAGCTAATCATTGCAGCGGTCCTTCAGTTTTTCTAACCCTGTAAAAGAATTCAAAAAGTTTGGCTTCCAAATAGCACTTTCGTGATACCCTTAAAGCCAGGAACTTTTCATCACCTCCTTGTATCTGTGCAAGCTTTCAGAAATTTAATACGACCATTCCTAAAAGTGCAAATACTATTTTAATGGTTTGGGGTTAGAATATTAGTTTCCAGTTTCACTTTTCTAGAATACGTACTTTACACATGAACATAAACGCAAAGCTGATATTCAAAAAGAAAATAAAAAAATAATTGAATGAAAAAAATAATGAAATAAACAAGCTAATTAAATATAGATTTATGAAAATACAAAAGATAAATAAATAAATAAAATCAAAAGCTTGCAGAATCAACAATGTCATCAATAAAAAAACAAATGTCAGTATTTGTTTTATAGTGTTCAATAAATATTTGTTTTTGAAAGAAAAAAAACGTGACAAGAAAACAAGTATTGTTTTCAACAGTGTTTGTTCTTTTATGTGTTGTTTTTTTATACAGACGAGGTATCGGTCGTTAAATTTATATTTATTATACGTTTCTGTTAAATTTTCTGTTTTATATTAAGCTTCTTGCATTTAAAATTTGACATATATAGAAACACAGATGCATATTTCATAAGTACACACATACTCAAATATAAAATATGTTCCGGCTTTTGGCAAACGTCTATACATATACACATGCATAAGACCAGCATCCGACAGGTAACTGCGGATATGTTGTATGATGTTATTATCGAAATACGTCCAATAATGACATTGGCATATAACGAGAAACAGTAAATATTTCAACAGACGAAAGAGAAATAGTATTTGATAACAAAAAAAAAGATATAATAATGAATGAATCAAGAGCAAAGCACTCCATAACACCTAAATTCTATAAATCTTGGCGGATAGAGATAAACCTAAGTCTAACATGGAAAGAGTCGAAACTCTGGGTCAAAAGAAGAAACAGAAATTGTACATTTAGCTGCCAAGGCCCAGCACTGAGCCTCACATAATTGCAGAAATAATGGTTTGCAATTAAGGCGCACGGGCAGTAAATTTGCTGAGAGGATTTTCGTCAATACCGCAGAACCTAATACGTGACTTATGATTTATTTTATCAATTCCGAAACGGTGAAAGGCAGAATTCACCTCCGTGGAATTTGAAACGAGTTCGTTGAAATCCGGAAGTAATTTCGAATAATTTGGCCGACACCTTAACGATTCTGTTCGCACGCAGCCCGAATGGTTACAGAAATTATGAAATAATGAAGAGTCGTTATCACGTGTAAAGTGTGAAATCAGAATATGGTGAGAATTGAGACGTCATGACTTTTTGTTTAGTTCTTATCAAATCTGAATATATCCACAAATTCTATCGAGTTGGTATTTATGTTGCTGGGAAATATACCAACGCTTCAAGTCGAGAAGATATACCTTGTGGTTTAGGCATATGCTAAAAGTGATACTTGGCACATCAAGCTGGTTAGAATCATGTGAGCGAAGTCAGTTAAGCCACAGGAAAAAAAAAACAAGAAAACACACGAAAATGCCGAGGTAAGATTTTCGAAAACTAGGATGAAAAGTGGTATATGTTGATAGACATGTCGGTTTTTTTCACAAAAAATATCACCTGGAAAGTGGTCGAGAGACTATCAAAACGCAAAGAACTTGATTAAATGTTATATCAAAACGAAGATGATATTGGTTTCAAACTTTTTGGGGAAGTAAGTAATTCGATCAGATCGACCTCAGTTCTCAACTACTACTTATTGTATCGAATCAAAAACATGAAAAGGTAAGTCATCAGAATTTTAACCCAGAACTTTAAAACGGACGAAACATCAATACGCAGTTTGTCTGGCGCGTTAACGAATCTGCCAGCTCGTCGCCTTAAAAATCGAAACCAATATTGACTTCAGATTTTGACACCCAACCAGAAAGCTCTTGGGAAGGAGTAAATCGATTACATCGACCCTAATACTCATCTGGTATTTATTTTATCGAGACGAAAGGATGAAAGGCAAAGTCGAATACGGTGGAATCTAAACTCAGAATTACGAAATGCTGCTAATCATTTTGACCAGCTTACAAACCGATTCGGACAGGAAATTAATAATAAAAACAAAAACATATTGGCAGTAACTGAAGATTTGCATAAGATAGCGAAGTATATGAACAAAATCGAAAGTAAGTGTTTCATGGCTCTCAATTCAACGCATAATTCGGAAACCTAACTCATTAGAACAGAGCTAAAGTCCTATACAAATCATTTTCATTTTAGTAGCAGAAGTCACATACTATTTTCCGTATACAACACAACCCCTCTGTAATCAACATCTAAATAACATAAGAGATCTCACACAGCACGTATTCTACGGCTTCTCTATCAAACTATGCAGCTTAAATCACACAAACAATACATTTTCTATACTCTTACGAAATTGAATTCCGATGGTATAAAACTGAAATACAGTTAACGTTCTACACGGTTGTAACTAAATATTGTAACGTAAAACCAGCAACCCCCATATCACATACTCTACACAGTCACCAGTCCACATTAAAACACGTTCGGTAACTCGCACAATGCATTCTGGCAAAGAGACACATTCAATTGGATACCACAATTCCCACTATGTACCTTGTCATTTTTCAGTTTATATTCCAATAATGAATAAAAAAAAAAAAGGCAAACCATATCTAACATCAAGACAACACTTTCAGAAAACAATTATGCTGCATATAGTCTTTCTACATCATAATAAAATCGACTGGCAAAAATTCTGAATCTTGTAAATCAATATTCGCTCAAACGGACAGTTTTCCGAAGAAATTGTATCAGGTTTTCTCCATTTAAATTCTGTAGCTAAGTCTAAAGAAAAAATTGACATGCAAATTGCGTAACTGGAAACCAGATGAAGCAGGCGCAGGGTATGTTTTTACATGTCAATTTTTTTACGCTTTTCTTTATTGAAGTTTCTTCTCAGATTTCGAAAAATACAAACCACATCAGACAGGCGCAGAAATGGCTACGTGGTTAAGAGCTTCGCTTCACAACTGAGTGGTTCTTTGTTCGAACCCATTATATAGTCTATTTTGCCTCCGATTAACATTCCCAGTAGAATAATCTTTTCTAATCTAGGCACAAGGCTGACAATTTTGGGGGAATGGGGTCCAGTCGATTAGATCGACCCCAGTATGCAACTGGTACTTAAATTTATCGACTCCGAAAGTATGGAAGACAAAGTCGACCTCGACAGAATTTGAACTCACAACGTAAAGGAACCTTTCAGCCCCCACCTCGTATGTATTGCGCGGTGGATTTGAAAACTTATAATATATAAGGATGAGACATGTGTTATTTAGTCTCTAATTTATATGTCAATGTTTTGGCGTATCCGCTGATGGGAATTTCGCCTTGCAAATTATATTATTTGCTAATTAAATTCGAAATCATGGTAAATGTTTTTTTTTTTTTTTTCATTCCCTTCGAAATTGCTCTTAACTGTGATTTGAAATTTTTGACTGTTCTTTCTAGTAAGTTAGGCAACCTGTTAAGGCTTTTTTTGTATCTTTGTGTATAAAAGTACACTAATTTATGTGCATGTGTGTGTGTGTATGTATGTATGCATGTATGAATATATACAGAGGGAGAGAGAGAGAGTATATGCGTCGATATAAGTGCTTTGATTTTCGTTCCTGTTTTTATGCTGTGCTATTTTGTGTCATTTAATTTGTCTGAGGAAGATTTCAATCTACACACTGTCACCAGGAATCAGCAGACTGAGATTTCCAGATGAATCTGATCTCTAATCTTTACTGCGTTTGGGTCTTGTGGGATTTGTTTTTTTTTTTTGTTTTTTTTTGGGGGGGGGTCATGTATCACCTTATGGAATCTTGATGATTGATGTTATACAAAACTTCAAGTAGGAAGCTGTAGGTGATAGAATCCTTTTCCTCACTGAAACCACTAATAGCTGGATCTCATGAACGCACCCGAAACATTTTTTTTCAGTTGATCATTATTTCCCTCACCATACGGATGTTCTATTTAGATTTCATATTTAAAATTAATGCATTCGAATATTGAGTAATATAATCGTCCATCATAAATACGATGCACAATGCCTTATGGACTAATTATTGCAGATGTGTTGTTGCCAAACCCACTTGGTTATTGAGGCATCAGTAATGATTCGCTTTGCGTGTGCTAATCCAATAGACAATTTACTGTTTGAGCTCTATTGTTCCCTACCGTCCTAGAGTAAAGCATAATAAATTATGGAATGATTATAATGGAAATAACGTGCTATATCACACTGGGTCATTGACACACCATTAATAACTTTCACTTCGAATAGTAAATAGAATAGAAGAATTCGAAGGTTTTGAATTCAACTTTCGACCCTCCCCACCTTTTCCAAGCCGTATTCTGGGATATGAGCTGCAGACCGAAATTATTGTTACAATAATCTTGTGTTGGCTGCATTTACACTGCAGCGGCTGATATCAGCAGCCATATTGCGAAGCTACAACCTGCTCCAAACATTTCGAATAAGATGCTTATTTTAACTCTACTGCTGATTTTAAAGGGAAGCATTCAGTACATCAGCGAAAGGTTCACCATATCAGTGTCAAAAGGATGCTACGAATTGTGAAGCCTTATATTTGGAGAAACTTGCCATATAGATGGAGAAATTCGAAACAAGTCCGATCAGATTTTCGATATTGCGAATGACATTTCAATGGTTACTTATATGATTTTATATGCTTGTTAGTCTATAGAAATGAACTGCACTATCTTCTCAGGCAAACAAGCAAAGACACACACAGACACACACACACACACATACGTACGCATGCACGCGCGCGCACACACACACACACATATATGCGTGCGCAAGAACATATAGCTGTAACCATTCTTTTATTCTTTTATTTGTTTCAGTCATTTGACTGCGGCTATGCTGGAGCACCGCCTTTAGTCGAACAAATTTACCCCAGGACTTATTCTTTGTAAGCCTAGTACTTATTCTATCGGACACTTTTGCCAAACCGCGCGGTTGCAGGGACATCAACACACCAGCATCGGTTGTCAAGCGATGGTAGGGGGACAAAAACAGACACACACACACACACACACACACACACACAAACACACACACACACACAGACACACATATACATACATATGTGTATAGGGAGAATTCACAAAAATGTATTAGTATAACGCTCGGGAATTGAGAAAGTCTTTAATGTTTCGATCCTACGCTCTTCTACAGAAAGGAACACGGAAAGAAAAAAGGGGAGAAAAAATGTGTGTAGTGGTCAGTGATCTATCATGGTCAACAACAGGCTTCTTTCAGTTTCCATCTACCAAATCCACTCACAAGGCTTTGGTCGGCCCTAGGTTAGAGTAGAAAACACTTTCCCAAGGTGCCACGTAAGCAAACTAGTTACCACATAGCCACTCCTGCGCCCATAGCTACATATTCAGGGTGGTGGTTAACACAAAACAAAAGCGGAAGCGACAATATCGAAAAGGTATGAATATGCATCGGGAGTCCTTACTGTTATATTCTTAGAATGGAGGCGCAATGGCCCAGTGGCTAAGGCAGCGGTCTCGTGGTTGAAGGATCGCGTTTTCTATTACCAGACCGGGCGTTGTGAGTGTTTATTGGGCAAAGACACCTAAAGCTCCATGAGGCTCAGGCAAGGGGTGGTGGCGAACCCTGCTGTACTCTTTGATCACAACTTTCTCTTACATTTTCTTCTTGTTTCTGTTGTACTTATATTCCAAAGGGCCAGTCATGACACACTCTGTATCTCGTTGAATCTCCCCGAGAACTACGTTAAGGGTACAGGTGCCTCTGGAGAGCTCAATTACGTACACGTTAATTTCACGAGCAGGCTGTTTCGTTGATCGGATCAACTGGAACGCTCGCCGTCGTAACCGGCGGAGTACAACGACAACTGCAGACCTTACATATGTTTTTAATCACAGGACAGGGTACTGTCAACTGACAGGCTTCAATTGTGAGATACCCACATACGTAAGGCTACCAATTCATTTTTAGTGGAAGATCAGATTATTGTTGCCGTTTTAATATTTATTTTCTTTAAGAGGTCGAGCTGACAGAATTGTTAGCAAGCCGGGCGAAATGCTTACCCGTATTTCGTTTGTCTTTATGTTCTGAATTCAAATTCCACCGAGGTCGACTTTGCCTTTCATCCTTCGGGCTCGATAAATTAAGCACCAGTTGCGTACTGGCGTCGATCTAATT
>NC_142933.1:104600878-104605878 GCF_046866305.1 Octopus bimaculoides
CAAAACTAAGTACTACTGTCGATGTTTTCAAGTGACACTAAGAAGTGCTGCTCCAGCATTGCCGCAGTTCAATAACTAAACACAGTATTTATAATTTGGTTCACGCAGGGCAAAAGTATTAACGGCATTTCGTCTGACTTTACGTTTTGAGTTCGTGTGCCGCCAAAGGTGACTTTACCTTTCATGTTCACTTTTTGGGGGGACGATGAAATAGGTACCAGGTCAGTACTGAGGTCGGTGTAATCAACTTATCCCACCCCCAGAATTGCTGGCCTTGTGTCAAATTTTGAAATTAGTATTTGTAAAAGAATTAAAATCGGGAAAAATACATCGCGACATTTTGTCCGTCTTTAAATTCTGATTTCATGTTCCGTCAACAACGATCTTACGTTTCATGCAACGGGATCTATAAAATGGTGACCAGTTGTGCACTGGGTTATATGCAAGTGACTTACCCAAGCCTCTCAAAATGATAGTTTTGTGTCAAAATTTGAAAGCAGTATTTGTAGCCGTGTGTGGTAAGTAGCTTACTTACCAACCACATGGTTCCAGGTTCAGTCCCACTGCGTAGCACCAGTCTTCTGCTATAGCCTCGGACCGACCAAGGCTTTGCGAGTGGATTTGTATGTCTTGTGAGCAGACAGAAACCGAAAGAAGCCCATCGTGCGTGTGTGCGTGCGTGTGGGTCTGTGTGCCTGTGTGTCTGTGTGTGTGTGAGTTGTGTCTGTGTTTGTCGCGTCCCCACTACTGCTTGACAACCGATGTTAGTGTGCTTACGGCAAAAGACACAGATACAATAAGTACTAGGCTTACAAAAAATAAGTCCTGGGGTCGATTTGTTCGACTAAAGGCGGTGCTCCAGCATGGCAGCATTCAAATGACTGAAACAAATAAAAGAATAAAGGAAAAAACCGACCGTTAGTTACATTATTTACATTTTGACGGATATTTGTCCTCACGGCATGGAGTACACGCAGTTCTTGGTCATATTCTCTACTATTGTTCTTGGCCATATTCTCTTCTCGCAGGAGATATTTGCGAAGTGTTGTATTACTCTTGAATACTGTCCTGATGTCATATGGGCCGCATATCTTAGTTAGTTGTTTGTGAATACCAAATTTCCTTGCATACAACGGGTAATTCTTAGTGTCCTATTTTAATAAACTTTGAACCTGTTGAAACAGTCTTCATATAAGGACAATATGCTTATTGTGTAACTGTGATTGAAGATTCTAGCAATATTTTTCGTGGCGTTCGTTGATTTGTCACATGAGGTGTAGAATATAGGATGAAATGTAATTTAATTTTATAAAGCGATCGCAAGATTTCCTTAATTAAGGTGTAACACATCAACATTGTTTACCATTGTAAACTTCACTTTACCTGTCACACTTCGGCTGAAAGTGATTAATCACGTCCTATGTTGTAGCACCCATGCGCGCACACACACACACACACACATACATACAAATACACACAAACACACACATACACACAAACACACACATATATGCACAAAATATATATACACTCTTTTACTCTTTTACATGTTTCAGTCATTTGACTGCGGTCATGCTGGAGCACCGCCTTTAGTCGAGCAAATCGACCCCAGGACTTATTCTTTGTAAGCCTAGTACTTATTCTATTGGACACTTTTGATGAACCGCCAAGTTGCGGGGACTTAAAGATACCAGCATCGGTTGTCAAGCGATGTCGGGGGGACAAACACAGACACACATACTTATATACATATATACGACAGGCTTCTTTCAGTTTCCGTCTATCAAATCCATTCACAAGTCTTTGGTCGGCCCGAGGCTATAGTAGAAGACACTTGTGCAAGGTGCCACGCAGTGGGACTGAACCCGGAACCATGTGGTTTCTAAGCTAGCTACTTACCACACAGTCGACGGGACAGGTGTGCAAACAACAAACAGATGGATGTATTAGTTTAACGCTCGGAAAATGAGAAAATCTTTCACGTTTCGAGCCTATGCTCTTCGACAGAAAGGAACGCAGAAATAAACAGGGAGAGAAAATAGAAAAGGGTTTAGTTGCTAGCGATATAGCATGGCGAATGCTAGACAGAGGGGTCACACAGGAGAGCTAGGAAGAAGGGGAGATAATAAAGTATATATATAAGTTTATATATATATATATATATATATGTAAGTATTGTGTGTGTGTGCGTGTGTGTGTGTATGTGTGTGTTCGTGTGTGTGTGTATGTGTGTGTGTGTGTGTGTATGTGTGTGTGTGGGGGGGGGGGGGTGTAAAAGCGAATGTTTGGTGGTTGGTGTGTTGCATTCACGATCGCAATATTTTGTTCTCAATCACCAGATGGCGCCAGGTTGTGTTGTTCAGCGAAACACTGTTTCTTTTTATTCCAGTCCGCTCAGTGGTAAATGGATAAATCTTTAATCGGACCGGCACTAATTTCAGGTAGAATGGTCCCCTGCTAACTTAGCCAGTCAGGCATCATTCACAAGCTAAAAGAATGCGTAGAAACAGCACCTTCAGATAGTTTGGGATCATTTCGTCTTGAAGCCGCACCTGCTATTACCTACTTCACAAGTAACTATTCACTCCCGATTCTTCGAAGTCTTGCTGGAAATTTATTTTGCCACCTTTTGGTGTAACATATCTTCCTGTTCCAGAGTGTCATACCCTATCGCAGGTAACATGACATGATGGCATCTTCCGACCTTCATAGTTCATATAATCTCGGAGACACACGTGATTTTTTCTTTCCCTCCTGTTTCAATATATCTTCATTTGTAATGCATATTAGATATGGATCCCAAGATTTTTGTCCCATATCTGTAATGGCACTCGAAAATCGATTGCCTAGGCTGTTCTTCACAAGACTCTCAATATCTCAGCAGACTTTTCTTTTTAATGCGAGTTACGGCTATTCATGGTTTTGCTATAGTCGGAGGCTGTAATATTTGTGCTAACGGTGATGAAAGTGTTGCTGTAGTTGTTGCTGCTATTATTACTGTTACTCTTAGTGTAGATGCCAGAGCTGTTGGGGATGGTATTGCTTCCAGATCTGCTACAGATGTGCCTGATTGTATTTACTGGTGTGTACGGCGTTGTCATCTTCAACACTGTATTCAATATCTCTGCCGTTGGTGAAGGAGTTGTTTACACTGATCAGCGAATGTTGATGCTGATGTTTACGACTACTATGGAAAGATTAGATATGTATGATTTCGAATAAGATTTACAAATGCTAAGAAGAACACAGTTTTCGTGTTCTTTAATGAACAGAAGGAGCAGAAGTAAAACGGCAGAAGAATAAAAAGAATCGACAAGATGATGGCCTGAAAAACGAACCAGTTTAACAAAGCGGTGGATTGATTACAAAAATGCTTATATGTTCGCTGAATCAAGAATTTTTGAAGACACACGAAAAATGCTCTAAATTGCATATAATATTATTGAATTGAAACGAGTAAGTAGTGGAAATTGGAAAATGGAACTAACAGCAGGTGGACACTTGGAGAAGTCAAAATAGATGTGAGTAATTTCTAATGTGATAGCTTACATCTTTTATTTATCATTCCTCTTATGACACCCTTCCTGTAACTGAGATACTTAATCATCTGCTATTTATGGATGACCTAAAGTTATATAGCAGGACTGATGAAAGAAATGGATACCCTTGACGGTACTGCGAGAACGTATATCCATGATATGAGAATGGAAGAATCACTGTGGTGGAGAAAGGTAAAAACTATGAAGCAAAGATAGTAAATCCATTAAACGAGAAGATACGGAAGATTGATACAAGTGATGGTTAGAAATATGTGGAAGCCTTGGAAGATGATAATATACAGACTGAAGAATGGAAGACAAAGCCAGGAGAAAATATATCGAAAGGGAGAATAGGATATTAAAAGCAAATCTCAATGGTATATGTGCCATCATTGCTGTACACTCAAGAGCTACACTTATCATCAGATATGGCGCTGAGGTAATCAAATGGACTCAAGAAGTCACTGAGAACGAAGAAAAACAAGCATAATATTACTAACATTTTATAGGGCGTTATACTTTCTAGCAGTTATTACTAGTTGTTTCACAGTATATAGTATATAAATATATAATTTAGAGAAAAGAACCAAAGTTCATGAACTCATCCATGAAAATCCACAGTCACATATAGAAAAAAATAATAAGTAAATACATTAAAAGTACAATAATAAAATACAAAGTAATAATCATTGAAATAATAAAACGACTACACGTGTTTCATAACCAAATTTTCAAATAGAAAATAAAATAAAATAAAATCGATTAAAATAAACCGATCGTAAATCAATTCTATTGAAAAATATAACTGAGATACTTAATCATCTGCTGTTTATGGATGACCTAATGTTATGCTATTACAACAACGATATGCTATTACACGGTTTTTCATAAGCCGCTTGGACAGTACTTGATATTGTTCCCACCTTAAAAGGAAAACTGCTAATCTATAAAATGATGTGAAAAACAATTTTGTGACAGAAGGTAGATAGAGCAGGAGATGAACTGGCTCGGAGAACATGCCTCACTCCACACGAAAAATGGATTTTTATCCTGCTATGAAGCAAGGACACGAACGGTAAAGTTTAAATAAAACTTACGAGAGGGTGTCTAGATCAGAAATCATTTCAATAATGAAAGAAGAAAGTGACAAAGAAAGAGACAAAAGATGATGATCCTAGCGGCGCGAAACCAGAGAAACACCGAATAGAGCATAGATTAATATGATGTCTAAACCTCAAACCATATGGTTGCAAAGCGATCGGCTTAACCATGCAGCTATGCCTTGTCATCTTCCAAGTAATAGGAGGTATTTCTTCTAGTAAACCTGGATTACTACAACACAAACTTCAAATTATATTCAATGTATTATTTCTATGTTGCATCACCATTGCTGTTCAGTAATTCTAATAATTATAATTGATTTTTATCTCTGACGTTTATTAATTCTTTCTCAATCCAACT
>NC_142933.1:104610878-104613378 GCF_046866305.1 Octopus bimaculoides
AGCAATTTTTACAATTAAATGAATTTACAGATCATCTGACACTTTACGAATGAAGCCGTGAAACGTAAGCAGGAAACTGCTTTTTATATTCTATATAATTCCTTGTAACTTATTCCTTGATGTCACCAAGTTTGTTACCTTCACCGTTATTTAACAACTTTGCAAGTTTTAGAATATCGGTCTTCTATTGAAAGACTTTCTTTTTCTTGCATAGAAGGTCTGATACAAATATGAAGATCTATTCTCTTACTAGAATTAAACTACAGTATGTTCCTTGTAACTTCTCATTGAATGCATTTTTATGTCGAATTATCGGCAAAATATTAGGAATATACCAGTCAAATGGACTTAATGTCGTTACAAAAGCATTGCTTTGTTGTATTTTTTCTCCTGAGAAAAGTTTTAAATTTTTAAATTCATTTCTGAGAGCCCAGAACTTATCGATATTATTTGTGGATAAAACTATAAAACTATCTCAGTCACGTGTAGCCTGAATTTCCGACCGAAATTATTGCTTAAAGTTTGTAAATATACATCAACGTTCTAAAAGATATCAATTTCACGAGAATTCGACTCGTTTTCTTCTTCACCTATGCCAAAACCAATGTTACAGAGATACGACATCTTTTTGAATTGCCACTAAAATCCTTGCTCTCTTATAATTCATAATTCATTAATTTTTGTCTTAGGTTTTCTATAGAATCTCACAAACATTCGCAGACAAAGACACTAAAGGCAATTGCGTGATGACTTCCTTTCATTGCTATTGCGGCAGATCTGACCAACTTTTCTCCAATAATAAACAACTTCATTTTCACATTCAGAAAAGTAATAAGGCATCTACAGAACTAATTCTTCATGCTGAATCTTGATCTAATAACACTTTCTTTTTCATTCTTTTCTAACATTTACGTTTTCACAGCTACCTCCAAACGGTTTGTTTTGTATCTAATTTATAGTCTTTATCATTCTTGAGATATACAAGAGAAGCATGCGTGTAAACCATAAAAGACATTCGTCAGTTGAATATTTCTTGAGAGTCTCAGATATCAGTACGTTGAAACACAGAACATAATGAAACTTCACTTGTCTATTGTTCTCTGTTTCCGACGCAATATTTGAGAAGCTCTGCCTTTACTTTTCAAATTCAGTATAACTTCGCAAAAATTAACAAAACTTATCAATAAACATTTTTAATTAAAATCATTAATGATATGTATTTAAAACAATACACATTTGTACTAATACAAAGAAACAGTATCCCATACATAGAGTCATAAATATGTGTGCGTGTGTGTGTGAAATTATGCATGTATATGTATATATATATATATATATATATATATATATATATATATATATATATATATATATATATATATAAACAATATATGAGTATATGCATATATATGTACATGTATGTACATACCTTCATCTACGTGTACATATAAATACATATCTGGGTACATAACCATATATATATATATATATATATATATATATATATATAATATATATATACGAAGAAAATTTATTACCTAAATTACACCCATAATCCATAAAGATATATATTGAAAACAAAACATGAACATCGAAATTCCTCACAGACAATACCCATACGAGGGAAGAAAATTGTTACATTGTATTTATGAACAAATAACAGCTATAATGTTTTTTTCAGAAAAAAATAACTTATTCTAATACTTGGCTTTTATTGCTGTCAGAACGGACAAAATCTTTTCACAAAATTATGTTGAGCCTAATAAAACAAGTGCTTCGCTTGCTACAGTAGACAAGTCGCAGGTAATTATTTTTAATTTATTACACCAAATGTGTGAAGAAAATCTAATGAATTTCCGTTTTTAGGTTTCTGTCCTCACTAATATTATTGATTTGTTTCTGGGCTATAAAGAAAAGCTGTTTTATTTTAGACTTCTTTAAAACACAAACATCACTTATGATTCGTTAACGTATCAACATTCACCTTGAAGACAGAGTGAATAAAAATATTGGTTTTTAAAAAAATGCCTGTGAAACATCATAGAATTAATATTCAATTTTAATCGCAGAATAGATTTAGAAAACCCATTTCCATTATTTTTTTGTTTTTCTAAGAAATTTGTATATTATCCTTGAGTTTCTGAGTTCTACAATTTTCTAAGAAATTTACCATTAGATAAACAAGAGACGCAGAAGGTTTCTTGTGGTAGGTTTTCATTTGATTAGAAACTATTTTAAAGAATATTTTATTTATAATTGAATCTATTCCATGTATTGAATCTATTCCTTTTTTTATTTCTAAATTCTGATAACTACATAAAATTGTAAGTTCAGAATTAATTAAATTTATAATTTAAAATATAACTCAAATATAAATATCAAAATAAGCTAAAATAATCTCCGTTGTTTACTCATAAAATAAATAATCAAAAATCCATTTAGTTGGTTTAATAAATAAGAAATAAAACAGTAAGATTTACGTGTTTGAATAATGAACGAA
>NC_142933.1:104618378-104633378 GCF_046866305.1 Octopus bimaculoides
TTAATGGTAGCCCTGTGTAATGTTCAGCCGATATGTCTATCATATGTAGGTCAGGCACACAGAATGTTCATAGGCGGCTTTGGATAAGCAAATTTTCAGTAAAAATTTGATATGTAAGCTGAGTCGCAAGGTACTCTAATTCTTTCAAATATATTCTTTTTCTATTCTATTCTTATATATTTACTTTCTATTTCTTATCTATTTCTTATCTATTACGTCTAATTCTTTCTCATCTATTTGTTTTCTTATTTACTAAAATAATATATTTATTCAGCTGTCATCTGTATAACATACTTAACGAACATATATCGTTGAACAGCTAAAAACTGCAGTTTTTCGTCCGGAAAATATCTCTTTATAACTTGTATTGTGTTTAAAGAAAACACTCTATACTTCAGAGCTAGGCGAAACGAAGTCACCTTGAAAGTAACCGCGTAGAGGACAGATGCGTATTTCGCGATAACTGCGGTTTGTCAACGTCACATATTGATGGAAACGAAGTCGAATCGGCCAGTCTGAAACTTATAGACTATAAATAAATCTCTGGTTTTCAACGACACCCCAATGGCTGAATAAAGTTCAAAATATGCAATAGAAGCAACATATTGTCATCTGTTGTTAGTGATACGTCGATTAGAAAGCAATTTTTTTCTTGGTGATCTCTGACAACTATATACGAACTATCAACCTTAATTTCTCTATCTCTGTGTTACTTTCTCGTTTTCTCTGACCTTTTCTGGCGTGCGCCTGTACCATCTCTTTTCTGCTGTTATTCCAGTCTGTGGATATATTCCTTCTTCGCCAGGACTGGGCAGCCAGACAATATCATTTATATATTATTATTATTATTATTATTATTAATTATATTAATATGCCAATTTGTTCTTGTACGTTTCTGACGCGTGTGTCCCGCTTAAGAGAAAGAATTTGCAGGAAGAAATTTTGTTGCTTAAATAATTTTTTTTAGCTAGCTTTCTTGTAATTTCTAGAAGATATTTGAATCCACCATCTATGTGTTGTATTACTAGTTTTCAACACCCATGCCTATTGAGCCACCGAATCAGCAACGATCTTAATGAGAAAATTAAGATACTTAAATTCTATGCGTGTGTCGAGCAAGGGAGAGAGGAAGTGAGAGAGAAAGAGAGAGCGAGATGAGGTAGCTGATAGAAATTTGAATTCCTTTCTAAGGTTGAAATGAAATTGAACCCTGGAAATTAAAAGCCTAACCAAACACACACACACATTTGTTCTAAGTCGTCTACCCATACTCCAGATAACAATTTAAGTCTTATGTTCCGAAATTTAAATTTTGAATTTGTTTTAATTATAAAATTACATCTCAGCTGAAAAACATCTTTTGGCTTTCGAATACAAACTTTTTCTCTTTTTATATTTTTTAAGTTACAATTTCTTTCTTTTGGTCAGTATTTTCCAATTACTTTTTTCTGGTCTTGAGTAATGGACGAAAGTATTAAAAACAAAAATTACATTAATAGAGCCGAACAAAATCAAAAATATTAATTCTATTTTATCCTATTCCTTAATATTAACGAGAGCATAGTATGAGAGAGATGTGGCTATTATTTCTAGCAAACTGAACAATCACACAGAGTTGTTCAACGTAGGCCTTCTGACAAAATTTGAAACCATTTTTAGAAATAATATCTTATAATTATGTAATATCTTATAATTATAAAAGGATCTATCCCATAAGTGGGGCATTATCCAAACAAGTCCCTTAATAAGTACGTTACTTTCTGCATTCTTCAAAGGAATAAGGCTTTAAATGAGTAAACTTACGACGGACTGGCGTCTCCTTCGGGGTTTAAATGTCTAGGGATCTCGTATGCTTATGCGTAAACGAAAGTGCATAACCGGTCCTATGAGACCGATGACCTGAGCCAATAATGTCCATCATGATATATTCTATTTCCTTTCAACACTATCTTTTTACAGGTTCATCTTTTGTCGTTTGTATCAAGGGTTTGTGAAGTTGCGTGGCTTAGTGGTAAAGGTGTTGCATCCACGATCGCGAGATCGTGTGCTCGATACCCCGGGTCTTGAGCAAACCACTTCGTTTAACGTTCCTCCAATCAATTCAACTATAAATGGATAAGCCTGGACATATCCTTTCGATTAGGGGGAATATTTGCCTGCTCCCCTAACAAGCAGCGTAGCATCATTCGAAAGCTAAAACGACATGAAGAGCATTGCCACCGGTGATGTATAACAACATCCATTAGTCTAGTCAATCACATCTACGTATCCTGGCATATTCGTTTCTTAAGCGTCGTTCAGTGAAAACATCTGTATATGCGCATGTGTGCGAATCAAACAGTGTACATGACTCTGGATTCATATTATCACCATCGCCAAATTGTATCATATTTGACGTCATTTCTGTTACATCTCGCTGTTTTAGATTTGGCTTCTTGTGATTTTGTTTCTTCCATTTGGTCCGTCTTCTTTCATTATATCACCACCAATACCAGCTGTCTCGCTTTTAGTATATTATGGCGCAAATTAGTTGATTGATATCATTTACACTTATCACATTCTGTTGCATTGCTCAATGTTTAGTACATCATTAGCTTGTCTTATTGAAGTTGAATTGTTAAGCAATTTCTCTTTTCTCCGCCATTTATTTCATTTCTTTCCGCCATGGATATTTGCTGATTGTCACTTTACGAATAATGCTCCATTTTTTATTGTTATTAGTTGGTGCAGATGGAGTTAATATCGGGTGATCTGAAAATGTCTCGAACATTGTAATATAGACAATAGCTTTATTGTTCCACTAATTATGTTTATTATGTTATTGTAGTGCGTTATTATTATTATTATTATTATTAATTTTTTTATTCGTTTCTTTCTTGTGAACGGCTTCAGGTGCTAGCCGAATACATATTCACTACTCTCCATGAAGTCATATGATTTTAGAGAAGCAGTGTCGATTTTTGTAAGATTAAAGAATTAGATGTTATATGCAGCTCGTGTAGATGTATATTACAAACCTATTAGGATTGGAACCAAGAACTCCGGTTCCTATTGGCACAACTATACCGTGTGTTAGACATTCTTGAGGTCTCAAATTACAACTCCGAACACTAATGATGTACATTGTACGAGGGTGAATCAAAAAGTAATGCCACTTTATTTAGGACACGTATTATTACCAACGCAGGAACATGTATCCTAGGGATGTGATTCACAGAGGACCAGCTTCATTTTGATGTATACTAACTACATCAAAATGAAGCTGGTCCTCTATGGATCACATCCTTACTTCTTAACATAGTCACCGTTTCTCTCAATAGCAATGTTCTACCTTTGAATGAGAGCGTGTATCCCTGCTCTGTAAAATTCTGTTGTTATGTGGGTCTGTATGCGGGTATATATATGTATATGTATGTATATGTATAGTCTTTGGCGAGTATGTGGGCGAGCATGTGTGTGTTTCAAGTGTGAGTGGTTTAGTATATAAATATAGGCGAATGTACGGATTGGTGCGCATACGCGAACCTATAGACTTCTCTACTCCCTTACTTTTACCCCCTCCCCTTACTTAGCGATCTATTAGTTCTTTTGTCTTAATGAAGGTCAACCACACAGTAATTTCCCTTTGTTTAACGGTCATTTTTCACAAGAATTTTCAATGGCTGGATAACTGAAGAGATGCTGGCGTGGGCTCCCACACAGGCATCCGAAACTCGGAGTTTTATCATGGCTACCGAATAAGTGTCACATAATTTTACAGATAAATTCCTCTATTTACATAATATCGAGGTCTCTTTCTTTCTTTTGTTGTCTTTCCTATCAATATATATATATATATATATATATATATACATATATATATATATATATATATATATATATATATATATATATATATATATATATATATATATATATATATATATATATATATATATTCAGATAGATACATTTCTTTTATTAGCCACACAGGGCTCAACGAAGATGGGACAAATACAATGTAGAGCCTTTCTTTTTGGGAGGGGGAAGGAAAAAAAGGGGGGTCGATCAAAAGGGATAGTAGGAAGGAAAAGGGGGTAGTTCGATCAAAAGGGATCAAAAAAAAGAAAAAGGGCGATCAATAGGGATCATGTATCACACAGTAATGTTCTCGTGTAAAAGGAGGGGAAGACAGTTTAGGTTTAGCCGTGGAAAGAAAAGCCTACGGAAAAGACCACGGTAACCTTGGTCAATATTCTCATTGAAGAAACTATAACAGTAAGTGACTCTCTTTTGCCTTTTTGTTTTCTTTTTTTTTTCTTGGATTTTTTTTTTTTTTTTTTTTAGTTCATAGGGTTATGCCCAAGATGGCTCCGTCGTTCACACGTGCCATCCTTGCTACATTCACCCATCTTTATTTGAAGCATTCACTAGACAAGACTTCCCTTTCTACTCTCACCTTCCTCTTCAGGTGATACTTGAAGAAGTTGATGAGAGATTGCCCAGAGAGGAAAGTCTTTGTCTCTAGACCTTTCAGACGCGTCCACCATACACATTCTTTCGCCATAGCCACAAGTACGATGAAAATAGCTCTTCCTTCCCGTTTAAAGGAAGGAAGCGCGACAATATTCACGATAGACTCGGCTGATAGACCGACTCGTCCTACACGCGATAGCAGTTGTTCGACGTAAGCCCACAGCTCGGAAATGGTGGGACACTGTACGAGTGCGTGCAGAACGGTTTCGTCGCTCTGCCGGCATCTCGGACAGGTCGGCCCCGTGTTTCTCGAGCCATGCCTGTAGAGCTTATCCCGAACGGGTAGTGCTTCTCGATAGCACTGCCAGGCCAGGGATCTCTGGAAGTTGTCCATAGGTCCCGGTCCGAAGGTCGTCTTAAACAGGCGGGTCAGGTATTCCTCGTCGACGCCCAGATTCGCCCCGAGATCGTCGTCGTACCTTCCCTCCACTAATCCACTATAGAATGCGTTAGTTGTGATGCAGTCACTCAAGGTTGACCCGGGTTGTTGGAGTTGCCGAAGAGCAGCGCGACACTCGCGGTGCCATTCGCCCTTCCTCGGCCTCTTCTTGATCCAGATATTCAGATAGATAGATAGATAGATAGATAGATAGATAGATAGATAGATAGATAGATAGATAGATAGATGGACAGATAGATAGATAGATAGATAGATAGATAGATAGATAGATAGATAGATAGATAGGCAGGCAGACAGACAGACAGACAGGCAGACAGACAGACAGACAGATACATAGATATGATTCATTAGCCAAACGTGGCTGAACACAGAAAGGACAAGTTACAAAGTCTCTTCTCTTTGGAGAGGAGAAGGAAGGAAAAATAGGGATCATGGCAGACTCCTTAGCGCGTCGAACAAAATGTTTAGTGGCAATTCTTCCGGTTGTTTATATTCTGTTTTCATATACTGCGGAGCTAAAATTTTCTTTTCATGTTTTGGAGGTCGATAAAAGAAGCACCAATCTCATGCTGGAATAGTTGTAATCGATTTGGTCATTCTCCCTAAAATTGCTGGCTCCGTACAAAAAATTGAAACAATTATCTCAAGATCTAATATTTCTATTCTCGTTGTTTGCATATCATATTCATGGTGAATTCATTTTTTGTCGATTGTCTGTATTTTCATAACGTATTCTTTCTGTTCAGTGTTCTGTCTATGAATATATATGTATGTATGTATATATATATATATATATATATATATATATATATATATATATATATATATATATATATATATATATATATATATATATATATGTATGTATATATATGTATATATATATATATATATATATATATATATATATATATACATATATATATATATATATATATATATATATATATATATATATATATATATATATATATATATATATATATATATATATATATATATATATATATTTATATATATGTATGTATGTATGAATATATGTATGTATTTGATAATGTATTATCTTCTATTATCTGTTCTGTGGAAATTTTTTTTTTATTTCAGATTTATGTGCAGATTGTGTTAGTGAAAATGACGTTTTGTTAACCTAAGTGTTGCTTTAAAATATGCATTTAGAAGAAAAACGTATTCCCGCCGAGTGCATTTGTGCTTATTCCGTTTCCTTTACGTTTTACGAAGTGTAAATTCCGATATTCTAAAAAGATTATCATCATTTTCATCTGATATTAACTTATTCGCTGTTGGCGTTGCAGAGTTTTGTACTCTGTGTTTTCTTTCTTTTTATTTGCATTTTTTAAACACCAATTGCAAAGTATTTATTCTTTCTCCTTCTAATATTACACCGAGCGATATAGGTTTTCTTTGTTACCGGTGACTGCATATGCCCTGTAGGAATCTGACATGTTCCTCGTTGAAGCATTTTCATATCGTAGCTAATCGCCAATTAGTGCGTACATTCGCATCACATTGCCTTCATGTGAGAGAAAACGCAATAACATTCCAACATTCTTCAGCATTTTCGCCACTTTTTTATAATTGATCCTGTGTTATTTTCTCGATACAAATACGAAGAAGCTTTATAAGTACTACATCGAACACCATTATTGTTTATTGTTATTTCATATATAATTTCCCAAGCTTATATTTTTGTGAAATTATTCCTGAACAAACGAGCACTGGTTTGCTTGTATTGAACATGTGTAGCATTGAATTTTGTATGTTTTTTAGCATTAGATGGTTACTGTTTCACTGTATTAAACGAACACTAAGAAATATGGTGGTAGTATGTATCTGTTCTTGTTTTCTTGTTGTCATTGCGATGTTGTTTAGCTCCAGGTCAGATTTGATCCAGCAGACCTATGGTGAAAGGTATTCCTTCTGCCATCGTCTCATCTATTTGATAGAGGTATCAGCCCAACGTTTGAGTGGGATATTAGTTGATACATCGACGCCGCTACTTAAATAGTGCTTTATTTCATCGACTCCGAAAGTATGAAATGCCGAGTCAACTTCGGCAGAATTTGTTCTCACAACGTGAATAGACGGAACGATCACACGTTTTTCAATACTCTGACAATTTTGTCAATTCGCAACAACCTTAAAGCTGACATGTTGTTATTGTTTGTTCCTTCTCGAGCCATGCTTGGCTCATAAAGGCCGGTTTCCCGGTTCCATTGGCCTATAGGTTCCCCATCTGGATGGGACGCTAGATGCAGAGGAAAAAGTTAGAGAAAGTTGTGGTGAAAGAGTCAGCAGAAGTTCGCAATTACCTTCTGCCGGACCCGCGTAGAGCTTAGGTGTTTCGATCATAAACACATACATCATCCGTTCTGAAATTCGAACCCGCGATCCTTCGACCGCTAACCCACTGGTCTGCCTACTAGGCCATGTGCCACCACTAAGGGTGACATACGATAATAATTTCATATGTTGGTGCAAGGCCAGCCGTTTTAACGGAGAGGAACACTTGATTACAGCGACACCAGTACTCAAACTGTAATTACTCTACCGACCCCGCAAACACGAAAGGTCGACATCGGTGGTATTTGAACTCAGAACATTGAGCAGGAGGATAAGTCTCTCATCATTTTATCCTACGCGGTAACGATTCTATCAGGTTCACATATAATAACAAAGAAAATTCTTACCTGCCATTATATGTTTCATTCAGTGTTACGTCGGATTAATCCCTTAGATTCTACATAATAGTCTAAATATTTGGCATTGCTATGTCGATATTTAATCCAGTGTTATGGACCTAATTAATTGTGTACAAGACTTTACACTTGATTTTAACTAAACAAAACTGGAGTGCGACTTATCCATGCGGCAAAGCTAAAATTATGAAGGGAACAAAATTGGGAACACTAAATTAGGGGTTCAACGAATAAACAAGTAAATACGTTAAGATTTTCTCGTTTGGGATAATGTCAATGTCATATCCTGCCCAACGGATTCTCTGAACGATAAGTGTTTTCTCAAAGACAAGTTTTATGACATGTAGGGTTGGGTTATTATCAGCAGCTGAAAGCTATGAATCATTTAAAGTAGGGAGGTTACACGTATGAAGTACAGTTCTTCCATATCAATTCTCCAATTTCTTTCTTCGGATCCAGTGTACGAGAACCTGTTACAATATGATGTACATTTTCAATGTACATCATATCCTCATTTATCTATCCTCGTTTATCACGGAGATTTGGTTTACAAAAAGAGATTTTGATAAATGAATCATTAATGACTGAAACATCTCCACCCGCTTTTTGAATAGAACGAATGGTAGATTCTTTTCTATTCTAGGCACAACACCCAAAAATTAGTGGGGGGGGGGCAGTCGATTAAATCGACCCCAGTACGCAACTGGTACTTGATTTTTCGACCACGAAAGAAAGGCAAAGTCGAACTCGGCAGAATTTGAACTCAGACGGACGAAATACCACTAAGCTTTTCGCCTGGTGTGCTAATGTTTCTTCTAGCTCGCCGCCTTCACGAATGGTCGAGTTGAAATTATGATCGTAAGTTTGTGGTTTCTCTTCTTTAACCGGGCGATGCGTTGTGTTTTTGATCAAAACAGTTCATTCCTTGTTGCCTCAGTCCACTCACCTTACAAAAATAATTAACCATGTGACGGACCGGCGCCCCATGTGAGGCGAAAATATATGCTCCAGGGAAATTGTGAAACCGGCCTTATGAGTCTATATGACTCATAAACGATCTTTATCCTGTTTATCCATGCCTTCTTTAGTGTACAGTAATCCCTCGACTACCGCGGGCGTTACGTTCCAAAACCCCACCGCGATAGGTGAAAATCCGCGAAGTAGAAACAGTACCGTTCTGCATATTTTTTTATATTTTTATAATTTGTATATATTTATTATATTATAAATGCCAAAACAACACCAGGGAAGATCGATGTAAGCTTAATAAACCGCGATAGGTGAACCGCGATATGGTGAAGGATTTTTATATCCGATTGCGCTTTTGCTCCACATTAAAGTATTCTCACGGATTTTGTGGATTTAGTGACTGGTGTCGAACATCAGCTAAGTATTCTGCTCCATTTCTTGCATGGTATTTACATAGAATATGAACTGTATGAACTGTTACGATGTTGATTTGCGAGGATGGTGTGAAATACGTGTTGTCTGAATTCTACCAAAATTCTATTGAAGAATTTTGAAATAAATCTCGAGGATTTCTGATAAATTGCACGTTTCAAAATTTTGTCACGTCATTTCATACTGAAAAAACACGTTTCAGTTAGAAATGTTCAAAGCCCGAAACAATTGTATGAAACGAAGTTATTGAATGTAGTCTCCAGTAATGGTGTCTACATATGTCTGTAGAACGCAGACAGATTCCTGTAGAAACATTCCTGCACAACGTACATACACGCAAACATACATATACAAACACATACATATATATCTATGTATATATGCATGTATGTGTGTACGTGTGTATTGTACACATACATCAAAATAGATGTGCATGTGTGTATATATTCGTAGCTAAATATATATTCATACACATACATATGTATGTCTATGTATATAAATATATATCTATATACACATATTAGCGAGTGTATGTACATGTATGTATATATGCTATATGCCTGTGCATCTATTGTATTTATATTTATACACATACACATACATATTCATATGTACGTCTCTGCGTATATGCATATGTATATATGTATATATTTCAATCGATGTGTGTGTGTGTGTGTGTATATATATATATTTTCACATATATGTGCGTGTTATTGGTTGTGAGTGTCATGACCCAAGGTCATTTCTAACCCAGCAGATATATTAAAGTTTTTGCTGTCGTGTTAATTATATTCTTACAACCACCACAAACATCAAACCCAATTATCCACAGTGCCAATCATTTTCTCAGATAATGCTATGATATGACATATATCCAGTTTCTTTCTATGAAGATATTAAGAACTTGTTTATCAGTGTATTGTTTACATATTACGCATCCGAATCACTCTTAATTATTCATATGTACAATCATTAATTTTAAGTGGGAGATATAGTGTAAGTAGAAATGCGTTGGTGCTAATCTTTGCAAAGGAATACTGTAGAGACATTGGTGATGGGAAAGAGGATTCAAAGGTTAAAATAAGGGATCAATGTGGAACAGAGAAACAGACTATAAAGGATGGAATAAAGAAATGGAATCAACGGGTTTATTAGCATTTGCAAATAGAGGGAGAAAGAGAGAGAGAAACAGACAGACAGAACGACAGAAAGGTTAAACAAAAACGGAAATCTAAAAGAGACGAGAGAAAAACTTGGAAGAAAATTATTAAAGTTTTTCAGAGATCTGTCAGTAAAAATCTTCCGCTACGGTTCACAACTCACCCCTTTTCCTCTCTCCCTCTATGTGTGTGTTTTTGTACGTCTGTTTGTGTGTGTGTGTGTGTGTGTGTGTGTGTGCAAGTATGTGTGTGTGTTTGTGTGTGTGTGTATGTGTGTATGTATGTATGTGTGTATGTATGTAGGCATGTGTGTGTATGTGTGTGTGTGTGTGTTTGTTGATGTGTGTCTGTTTGCACGTGTGTGTGTCTGCTTGCACGTGTGTGTGTGTGTCTGTATTTCTGTGTCTGTGTATGTGTGCATGTTTGTGTATGTGCGTGTGTGTGTGCGGTTGCACTTGTAAGTGGGTTTCGTATGTGTGTGTGTGTGTGTGTGTGTGTGTGTGTGTGTGTGTTGTGTGTGTTTGTGTGTGTGTGCAACTTAGACGACTCACTACCGCTGTCACTGTCCGGTTCAGTTTCATTTGAAGAGGAACTTTTACGAAAACATGCGACGATGCAGCGGCAGCATTCTATCACCATTTCTATTTCTATTTCATTTCCTCAGACAATAAACTCCATATCTCTCTCGCTCTGTTCTTCTTCTGTATATATATATATATATATATATATATATATATAGGTGAGAAAGTTGGTATGTGAAAGCACGTGGTTGGATGTATAAAAGATAATAAGAGTGAAAAAACTACTGAAGGCTTGTGTTACATGGTTAAAGAATATATGTAAATTATGTCAGAAAAATGTTATAAAAATGTTATAAAATCTTTTTGGTATATAAAGATTGTATTTTGAGAAATAACCCGTTTCGTGTTGTCTTTTCAAATTTCTCTACTTCATTGTAACGTGTTCGCTCATATATATATATATATATATATATATATATATATATATATATATATATATATATATATAATTTTATTCTTTCATTCTTTTATTTCTTTCAGTCATTTGAGTGCGGCCATGCTGGAGCACCGCCTTTAGTGTAGCAAATCGCCTCCAGGACGTATTCTTTGTAAGCCTAGTACTTATTCTATCGGCCTCTCTTGCCGAACAGCTAGCTGACGGGGACGGAAACACACTAGCATCGGTTGTCAAGCGATGTTGGGGTGGGGGACGGCAAAGACATACACACATATACATATATATAAATATACATATACAACGGGCTTCTTTCAGTCTCCGTCTACCAAATCATCTCAGAAGGCTTTGGTCGGCTTGAGGCTATAGTAGAAGACACTTGACCAAGGTGCCACACAGTGGCACAGAACCCAGAACCGTGTGGTTGTAAGCAAGCTACTCACCACACAGCCAGTATGTATGTATATATATATATATATATATATATATATATATATATATATATTGTGAATCCAAACAAAGAAGACCAAACAAGAAAAAACTACAACACGAGGACGTGGTACAAGTACTGTACTATTAGACGCTCGGGAAAGGAAAGAAAGAGGATTTTACGTTTCGAGCAATGCTCTTCTTTAGAAATAGAGGTAAATCTGAAAGAAGGGAAGAGAGAGGAAGAAAATCACCAACGATACACACGTGGTTACATATATATATGCATTCATGTATGCCTGTATGTATGTATAGTATATACACAGGCATATATATTTCTTTATATGTCGTTAAAGACATATTAGCTACTGCTTTCCTAGGTAAATTATTTTTTCTATTCTGAAAGGAAGTCTGTCACAAAAATGGAAATAAAATGATGCATTTCCATTCTTTAAATGTCAAAACTTTATCAAAACTTTACGAATAATTATTCGTTTTGTCCTGTTAAATTTTAATACGTAATTTTCTTTGCAATAAAAAAAATGCTATGTATGTATCTGTCCATCAACCTACCAATTTATCTAATACTGTTTTCCTCCATCTCTCACCCGATACCCAAGTAACCTGGACGACACACAGACACTATCCACTTCGGTTTCCTCAATTCCATCATTTCCAAAAATATTTCAATGATTATTTTCTCACAGCCATTTTAAAATAAATTTCATTATTGAACAGTTTGTCTGAATGAACATGTACAAGAGTATCTCGTAAATATCCCAATTATGAATAAATTAAATTCGCACAAAATATTGTATACACTGACATCGTTTGATTGCCAGAATATCTTCTCTATTGTATGTTGTCTATAGAAATAAAAAAAAAATTCTAATACAAAAGCAGTTAAAAATTAATATGTATTTTGATCTGGCATAAAACAACGGGTCATGCACTAGTAAAAATAAGAGCGAGAGAGTGGGTATCTGAATAGTAAAATAACGTCACATAAACGAGAGAAAAACAGAGACGCCGGTAATATTGTTAGTCATAGTATTTCGTTTTAAAACTATTTTGGTGATAGGGTTTGATAAATTGTGGAGATGGTAGCGGCTTTGATGGCGTTTGTTTCTCTATTATCAATCATAGCAGACGTGGTTGTGGTAGCGATGTGCACGTTTGTTGTTGTCGGCTTGTGACGAAGTCTTTTTGTGGTCATTGTGATGAAACATGGCGGAGATGGTAGTGATAGTAGTTACAGCGGTCTTTTACACTCATTCTTGTATTTTAGCTATTTATTCGCTTTACAGTGATTTAATTGTGATGAAAAGGTAAAGATTCTAGTGGAATTACCATGGGACCAAAAAAGTTTAATTAAAACAGTATTTTATTGAAAATATAATTACGATTTATTTTCTGATAGAAATTACGTCAAAGCATACAAACACATGAATATAACACCGGAGATTTGAGACGCGTAAAATCATGCAAATGTACGGAGCAGGTTATAGACTTACACAACACATTGAAGCAAAGAGACAGGCGCATTCCCATACATACATACATTCATACAGTTATGTACACACATACATAGACACACACATACATGCACACACATTCATATGTATGACGGGGTTCTACCAAATTCACTGACAGGCTTTGGTCGGTCTAGAACCATGTGATTGGGAAACAATCTTCTTACCACCACACAGTCACGCCTGTACCTACCCACACACGCACACACACACACATTCATATATACATACATACATGCATACATACACACACACGGGTATAATTAAATGACGGAGAAGAAAGACAACAGGAAAAAACAACAACGCAAGGACGTAGTACATGCAAAGTATTAATGAGACGCTCAGAGAAGGAAAGAAAGAGTGGTTGTTTTATGTTTCGAGCAAAACTCTTCTTCGGAAACTGGAGACAAAGGAAAGTCCAAAATAAGATGAAGACGGAAAGGAAAAGATCGCCAACAGTCCACGTGTATTAACATTTTGGAATGGCCGGAAGCAGATAGACAAACGAAAAGTACTTTCGGGAGAGTGTGAAGAGTGGTTGGTATCTGTGCGTGTGTGATATAGTGTGTGTGTGATATAGTGTGTGTATGCTAGCTTCTGTGCGTGTGGCAATAACTAAGTATGTGTGTGCGTGTGGTAGTATGTGTTCCTGTGGTGGTAACTCTGTGTGTGGTATTAGGTGTTTACATGTGTTTGTTTGTGTGGGTGGTCTGTATGTGTTTGTTAATTTCGTAGTGAGAGATCAGCAGCTATGGTGACAGGTGTGTATATTTGGGTGGTTGTAGCAGTGCATGGGTGTACATGTGTGTTTTTATACGTGTGCGTAGATGTGAGTCGGGGTGGTTTGCAGGGTGTTTGAGAGGCAGTCTGAAGGCTGTGTGAATGAGTGGGTGTGGGTGGGTGTGCGTCAGTGAGTTCTGGTATGCGTACGCAGATGTAGTAGGAATGTGTGTACGCATATATATATATATATATATATATATATATATATATATATATATATATATATATATATATATATATATATATATATATATATATATATATATTAATGAAATTGTAGCTAAGTCTGATTTTCACGTTTTATTATTTGAATTTTTACAATTTCACAATATTGAAATAAGCTAATACTTTTATGCGTTACGCAATCATCAATTTTATGTTGTGACAGTCGTGTTTCATAATTGACACTTGTTAAATGTTTAGATTTATCCTTTAAATACCATCCAATGGGCTCCAGCAGACTGACTCTTACGCACTGTATTTAGACTAATCAGTATGTCGCTTAGATCTCAGGGTCTGTGACTACTCCATCTAAGTTCTAAAAATACATCCACCAATCACTATATGGCTTAGACGACACGGTTTGGAAGGCACGTCAAGATACTAATTGGTCGAAATACAATTAGAACTTAGAAGGCGCGCGCACCAAACCACAGCACCTAAATTACATTCGGATTTCTCAAAATACAGCTCGTAAGACTCAACTCGGTGGAGCCCATCGGAGGGTACTTAAAAAAATAAATCTAACCATAAATACGTACGTGTGTATATGTATGTCTGTGTGATTGTATGTATGTAGCCATGTATGTATATAAATAAAATTATAATCAGGGGTCAGCTAATTGATTCGCCACGCACCGAATTTAGAAATAGGAGTTAAAATGCCTTTTCTACTATCATGAAGATCTTCCAGAAACACACACACACACACGCACACACGCGCGCGCGGATATATATATATATATATATATATATATATATATATATATATATATATATATATATATATATATATATATATATATATATATATATATATATATATATACATATATATATATATGTATAATATATATACTGTGAAGTTA
>NC_142933.1:104643378-104653378 GCF_046866305.1 Octopus bimaculoides
TAACCTTTCGAACTCGGGGCCATTTGAACTCAGAGCGTAAAGAGCGGTGAAATTAAGCTAAACACCGTGTCGTACGCTCTAAGATTTCTGGCATAATACTGCTTCCACAATAATAATAAGAAGAAAATCGGTTTGAAATTTGGGTACAAAGCTAGTAGGTTCAGGGGAGGGGTGGTAGGTCGATCACATCGACGCCAGTGTTCAACTGGTATTTATTTCATCAACCCCGAAAAGATAAGAAGCAAAGTCGACATCGAATTTGAACTCAGAAAGTGAAGACAAACGAAATGCCGCACAGCACATCGTTCGGCATGCTAACCACCACCACCACTACCACCACCACTGCCACCACCACCACCACCACCACCATCACCACCACCACCACCACCACCACCACCATCAAGAACAACAACAACAATAGTAATAATATATTATTTACATTATTTACCTTTGACGGATATTTGTCCTCATCCTGTTTGTTGTTAACACAACGTTTCGCCTCATATATCCTCCATCCTTCATCGGGTGTCTTGGGGAAATTTCGAACCTAAAAATGAGAAACCAGGTTCGAAATTTCCCCAAGACACCTGATGAAGGCTGGCGGGTATATCAGCCGAAACGTTGAGTTAAGAACAAACAAGATGAGGACAAATATCCGTCAATAATATCCGTATGAGACAAATGAGGACAAAGATGAGGACAAATATCCGTAAATAATGTAAATAATGTACATGATTCCTCATCTCTTAAATATAGAACTGGAATAATAATAATAATAATAATAATAATAATTTCTGGCGACAATGCTGTTGTTGGATTAGGAAACACAGAAATGTTGATTATGATTGCAACGACGACGATCAATGTTAAATGACGCGGTTTTCGCAGAATACATTGCTTATGGAAATATATTAAGCTGTCTTTTTGTACCTTACACGTGCAGTTTCCCCTTTACACACACACACACACACACACACACACACACACACACACATACACACACAAACACGCACATATTTAATATATATATATATATATGTATTATTCATTTATTCGATTTATAAATCTCCATTAGGAGTAACAGCATCCTAAAAAAAAAATGTTAAATCTGTTTTACTGGAATCAAAGAAAATAGTCACCTGCTTTACTATCACTCCAATTTCGACGGAAAACAACAACACCAACATCGACGACGACAGCATTAACCACAATGATAACGGTAGCAGTAGTAAGGAAATGAAAGAAAACAATATTAAGATAAGCAGCAACAACAACGACAAAAACAATATTAAATAATGTGGTAAAATAATAAATAATAAACACCAAACAGTATTGCAATTCAAAAGCTTTCCCAGGAAAAGTATACTAACAAAACAACAATACCAACACCAACAACAACAAAAATCATAATAATAATGATAATACTAAAGAAACACAAGCAAAAATTAAATAACAAAAACAAATTTTAAAATGCCATATTACAATACTCCACAGTTTCTGTAAATTAAATATGTCAGCAAATGTAGCTGCGGCATTCCCTTGTCTCATTGCTTAACAGTCTTCGAGTCTCCACGTGTCCGCAAAACATGTGCTTTTTAACCCAAACTTTAGAGGAGATGTTTTTTTTTTTTCTTTTCATATCCTAAGAGATCTTTTTAAGCATAAGAAGAGAGGATAAACATAAAAAGACAGTAAAATAACATGAAATAGAATAAAATTTAACAAAAACGCAATATATATATATATATATATATATATATATATATAACACAACACAAACCTCGAACAAAGAATATTATGAATAATGTGAATGGACAACATATATATATATATATATATATATATTATATATGTATGTATGTATACACACACACACACACACACACACACACACATATATATACATATATATATATATAAACATATATATATATATATATGTATATATGCATATGTATAATCTATTTCTCTATCCATAAATAAATAAATAATTATCTATATATCAATCTGTCTATGCGTATATATATATATATATATATATAAAGTGAAGTATATTTGCCATTTAAATGTGGCTGACCCCTAAGGGTGGATGTTACTGTTGCTTTTAGCCCCAGGAGAACATCTCCTCCAGCTGGCTTATCGACACATATCTGTGTCCTGTCTATTTTTGCCAAGGGAAGTTATCCTTCCCATCTTGATCTGCGATACGTTCGGACCCGAGTTTCAGGGTTATTTCCCTTCTTCAGCGTACGATAATCGCCGACCTTTGATGAGAATGACAATCCCTTGGCAATATATAAGTCTTTTTCCAGTGAAGTTATTCACTGATATCGAAAAAGTGAAAACAAGCAATGTTAAATCTCTGAACGAGGTGTTAACAGTAACTGCACGATAAAGTGAAGTATATTTGCCATTTAAATGTGGCTGACCCCTAAGGGTGGATGTTACTGTTGCTTTTAGCCCCAGGAGAACATCTCCTCCAGCTGGCTTATCAAAGGTCGGCGATTATCGTACGCTGAAGAAGGGAAATAACCCTGAAACTCGGGTCCGTACGTATCGCAGATCAAGATGGGAAGGATAACTTCCCTTGGCAAAAATAGACAGGACACAGATATGTGTCGATAAGCCAGCTGGAGGAGATGTTCTCCTGGGGCTAAAAGCAACAGTAACATCCACCCTTAGGGGTCAGCCACATTTAAATGGCAAATATACTTCACTTTATCGTGCAGTTACTGTTAACACCTCGTTCAGAGATTTAACATTGCTTATATATATATATATATATATATATATATATATATATATATATATATATATATATATATATATATATATATATACATACACACATATATATATATATATAGGTATATATACATATATATGCATATATGTGTATATATACATATGCATAACTGTGTATGTCTGTGTGTTCATGCGCGCGCATATGTTTTGTGTGTGTGTATATATGCGCACGTGTCTATGGAATTACTTAAGCAGATTCTTTCCTGAACAGCTGAAGCAGACCATATGTATTATATATAAATGCCAGTTTCGGATTTTACCATCTTACTGCCTAAACCGGCAAACCAATATTCACCACATTTTGCATCCATGTCACATTAACATCCAGTTCAATAATAGGCTAATTGGATTTCAAAAAAAAAAATCTATAACGTTCCCCATAGTTGAGGTTGGGCGAATTATATGATGAAATGAGAAGGGTGCAAAAAGTATTAGTCTGAGGAAAACTTAGTAGCAGAGTGAGTGTGATTGATATCAGGGAAGGGGAGTACAACGTTCTGTATATTGAATTAAATGAATACATACTCTGCATACTTTTCCTCATACAGATTCATGTTACTAAAATGGACCTGCTGATAAATCACTTATACATAATAGACAGACGTCACTAAGCTGAAACTGATTATTATGCGGTTGGGCTACCATAACTTTGGGGTAGGCGTGATGAACGCTGTATGATAGAAATATGTATAATTCTTTACCTGTAAAACTCTCCGGTCATGCGAACGAGAGTTTTTGCTAGTTTCACTCGGGAACTTTCTTTCTCTCGCAGATTCACCTCTGGAATCTGGACGTTCAAATTCTATCAATATTGAGCATTTAAAAAGCGTAGTTCCGGAAAAGCCAATGTAAACTCTAATTCATTTGAATTCAAGTCACACATTGATGTGAATCGCCTTTATGAATTAACAAAATTGTCTAAAGTTGGTCAGTGTGTCTCTCATTATCTGATTGCTTCTCAGCTCAATGAAAATGCTACTCTCAGCTCGTCATTGAAGATTAGATTTCCTACCGAACATTTCCTGAGTAGAATCATTCTAAGTAATGAAAAGTGGGTTATCAATAATCACATCCAACGAAAGACAATGAAAAAGGAGAATCCATTCGCAAAACAGGACTACACTAGCAAAGAGATATACTTTGTGTTTTTTTGTGAAGGGGTGGATATTAGGGGGTCACCCATTATGAAGAGTTTAACCAAGACGAAACTATTAATTGCCATGAGTCATAACCATCGCAGAAGAAATTGCAGGAAAAGCCCCTGTGTTTCGCCAGCTCTAAAGGTATCTTACTCTAACACGATTATACATGACCATACGTTGTCCAAGTCACTCAGGAAAAGATTGCGGCGCTAAATATCGAAATTTTGCGTGATCTTCCTTAATCTCTTGTTCCCTGCTCCATCACAATATCATCTTTTCACATCATTGCAAGATCATTGTATAGGAAAATGGTGTAAAACTTTTTTTAATGATATTCAGTTTTTCTTTGCTTCGAAGCCTGAAGAATATTAATTCCGAAGAAAGAAAAATTTTCCAAATAGATTGGGCTATGTAATCAACAATGAAGGGAAATATTATCCTGATTGGATATATGTACACCAAAGACGCATTTGTTTGTTTCTCCATCTTCAAATGATGCGGCGGGAATTTCTTTAACAAAATCTCAGATCTAATGAGTATGTATAACATACAGTAAATAACACTGCTAGACACAGCCCGCATTTTATAGTAAGGATTACAAAACCCAGTCTGCAGGAGAGACACACAAAAAGCTTCGGTCGGCAGTGAAGGGAAAGCAGACCTTAAATACAAGATAATAATAATAATAATAATAATAATAATAATAATAATAATAATAATAATAATAATAATAATAATAATAATAATAATAATAATAATAATAATAATAATAATAATAATAATCTTTTCTACTATACTGGTACTTAATTTATCAACCCCGAAGAGATGAAAGGCAAAGTCAACCTCTGCGGAATTTGAACTTAGAACGTAAAGTATGACGAAATGCCGCTAAGCATTTTGCCCGGCGTGCTAACGATTGTGCCAGCTCACCACCTTCATAACAATAATAATGCTAATAATAATCATAATAATTTTAAATTCTTGTACAATGTCAGTAATTTTAGGTGGAAGACATTAATCCATTCCATCGAAACCAGAAAGGGAAGAATAGATGAATGCAAAGGCGGTTTATAGGGACTGTGAAGAATGGTGATTATGATTAAAATTAATATGTTGATATTAACGGGCGCCATATTTGTATAATAGATTAGTTATAAAATTAATCCGCTCCTTAGTTATATCTAACACGCTTGCCGCTACCTCAGATACACACCTGTGCATGTGTGTTTGTCTATATATATATATATATATATATATATATATATATATATATATATATATATATATATATATATATATGGGAGAATATACAAATAATAACAACAGACGAGGACAGGTGGTGTAAATAACAAAAGTATATATTAGTATGACGCTAGGGAATACGGAAAGTCTTTGACGTTTCGAGCTACGCTCTTCAACAGAAAGAATACGGAGACAAGGAGAAAAACACGGAGAAGAAAAATTGAATAGTGTTCAGTCAACGGTCATACATATATATATATATATATATATATATATAATGTATATATATATATACATATATATATATATATATATATACATATATATATGTATATATATACATATATATATACATATATGTATATATATATATATATATATATATATATATATATATATATATATATATATATATATATATATATATATATATATATATTTGCATACATATATATATATATATATATATATATATATATATATATGTACATATATATATATATATATATATATATATATATATGCATATATATATATATATATATATATATATATATATATATATATATATATATATATATATATATATATATATATATTTATATATATACATACATATATATATATAAACATACATATATATATATATATATATATGTATATACATATATACATATATATATATATATGTGTGTGTGTGTGTGTGTGTGTGTGTATGTTTATTTTTTGCTATTCCTTTTCTATTCCACCAATAGTTTTCAATTAAGGAAACAAAAGAACATACCAAGAAATGTTTTGTGTTTCGTTCCAATCTATGAAACATTCAAGTACATTACCACCTCTTGAAGTTCAAATTATATATATATAACATATTAAAATAAAACACAGCAATAACAAGATGGAAGCCATCTTAACGAAAATACATAGAACAGAAAGAAAATTAAATATAAATAAATAAATAAATAAATAAATACTAAACAGAATAAAGTTTACGAATTTTGCATGCGAAGTAAATTAGTGATAATAATAATAATAATAACAATACTGATAATAATAATAATAATAATAATAATAATAATAATAATTATTATTATTATTATTATTATTATTATTATTATTATTATTATTATTAATATTATTATTATTATTTTTATTATTATTATTATTATTATTATTATTATTATTATTATTATTATTATTATTATTATTATCATTATTGTTATTATTATTACTACCTAACTTGATAAATAAATAAAAGTATTATATCAAAACAAACTAAAGCATAATGCAGAAGGAAAATAAAAATACTGAGAGGGGGTAAAGGAATAAAATTTAACAAATTCATGGAATTTAATACTTCAGCAAGTAGAGTTGCAGTATTCCCTTGTCAGTTATGTTACCAGTCTTTGAGTCTCCATGTGTCCTCAGAATATGGAGCTTTCATATAAACGTCCACAAATACTTTTTATATATATATATATATATTCGCGAAAGAGATTTTTAAGATGGAAAATAAAGGAAAATATTTAAAGATATAAAATAGTGCTATAGAATTAAAATAAAATACAACTGCACGTATTTAAACAAAGCTATGAATGTTATAGAATAATAATAATAATAATAATAATAATAATAATAATAATAATAATAATAATAATAATAATAATAATAATAATAATAATAATAATAATAATAATAATAATAATAATAATAATAATAATAATAATAATAATAATAATAATAATAATAATAATAATAGAAATTGAAATAGAAATTGGCAAATTGTGGAACCTGAAAACTAAAACAATACCTGTTGTCATAGGAGCCCTAGGAATGATAGTAAACGGAGCTGATTGCTAACTTGCTCAGATACTAGGAAAGCCCAAAATGGCAGACATTCAAAAGATATTGCTCGTAAGAACTGCCCATATCCTATGTAAAATACTGTCTATGTAATCTCAAATTTTAAAACGAACTCACAACTTTCTTATGTTTTCTTAAACATTCTCCAGTACAACACCAAATATATGGCACCCTAGGTATAACACCAACATGAACTCGTAATTAGTTGTCTCTTGAGGTTTCTGGGTGAGACTTGGAGCCAACTTGTACAAATGTAAATCAACTGTAAAACATATAATAATAATAATAATAATAATAATAATAATAATAATAATAATAATAATAATAATAATAATAATAATAATAATAATAAATACCCGGATGCAGTACCACGTAGTGGCTCTCATGGGTTCTGGTCTTAATTGATTGGAAGTGTTATCATGTACATTGTTTTGTCTTGGTATAAAAAGATGGGCTACAGCAAATATTCTGTTCAATACCACAGATTTGCTTGTCAGTTGTTTGACCTTAACCAGTTGAGCATGTCCCTTGGTGGCTGACGATATGTACATCTCTAATCATGAGCAGAAGTAGTGGGGGAGCATCATAGTCATGTGTTGATGGGAATTCTTAGGTGTTTCAATAATTCACCTTTGGAAACATGGGTGTTTTGCTCAACATTCTTAACAAACCTTATTCAGGGACCTTTTGAGCATGATGGGCTACTCGACCTCAAGAAAATTCTAACTGGGCCCCACTTGCGAGGCCATGCACTGTTTATCTTGATATGAGATCACCTTGTCGCACACATATGGTTGTGGTGCATGTGCTTGGTGCACCCTTATCCGACGGGTAGTCATGATGGGTATATTGGGCTTCGTGTATTTACTCCAGTGTTACTTTGACAGAATGCACTTCTCTCTCACTCAATAATAATAATAATAATAATAATAATAATAATAATAATAATAATAATAATAATAATAATAATAATAATAATAATGATAATAATATTAATAATAATAATAATAATAATAATAATAATAATAATAATAATAATAATAATAATAATAATAATAATAATAGAATTGTAAATTTTCTCCCTCAGTCACGGCTTCAAGACGATTACTATAGCAGTGACTGTAGCTACACTTGGAATGACCAAAAACTGATCTGAAGATTATTTGAGGATGATCCCTGGCTTACCATCCATACAAGAAGTGCAAAAAAATTATTTTAACTGATACGTCGCACATATTAAGAACGTTGTAGCTGTGAATTTTCTTTCCTTTTTTTATCTATCACATGACTCAAAAGATTGTTCGGCAAAATAGACTGCCAGAAAAGGCACCAAACTTTAAAATATGTAGTAGAGTCGATTGGTTAAACTAAACCCTTCAAGGCGCTGCCCTAGCATAACCATTAGACTAATGATTGAAACAAGACAAGGATAAAAGATTAAAAAACATATCACACTTTGATACGGTTAAAGACAAATTCATCTCGAACAAATTCAAGCGAAGGTATTTCAACTCATTGGCAAAATGTCATTCATCAACGATAAACTCAGAGAATCAAATCGTAATCTTTCTCTACGTCTAGGTGTTTAACCACAGCGTCTCCAGTTTTTTCTAAACTAGAGCTGTACACCTTATCAAACACCATCCACTGAACCTGTCACGTTACCTTATACATTGATTTCTATGATAGACATCGACCAACAACGATAAAAAATGTGCAACAACGGCATCGATATAATCAGATTGGAACGATTTCGATGGTCAAGAACGTTGCTCCTTCACCTCTGTTCAATAACTAACATAACCAAAACTACAAGATACCAGCATTCACCCATCTATCCAGCAATCCATCCATCCATCCATCCATCTAAATATGCATACATACATACGCACATACATACATACATATACGCACACATATACATTTATATGTTTATATATATATATATATATATATATATATATATATATATATATATATATATATATATATATATATATATATATACATACATACATATACACATACATACATATACACATACAAACTTATATACATTTATGGATGCATAAATATGTATGTATCTATATACATATGCGTGTGTGCAAAGTATACGCATACATATACCTATATGTGTATGTATGTATGTATGTATGTATGTATGTATGTATGCGTTTCTGCGTCTTTGCGCAGGAGTACGCATTTCAAAGATAGATTCAATATCTGATTTTAAAGGTATCGATTTCGTTAGATCGGCTTGTTACTACAGAATTCCGTTTGCTTGTCAAAGATATCAGACGATAATATTACTACAGCCAATAACCGCCGCAGCAAAAATTCTGTTTCCTTAACCTTCATATTTTCAAGAAAATACATCATTTCTTCCCCATATCCATCGGTCTCTTCTCCTTCTCTCTTTCTCTCCCTTTCTCTAGACACAAAAGGGTTCTATCGTTATTTCAAAGTCATTGTATTATCGAAGCTATGTCAAAGGGCTGGTTTTGGTTATTACATAAAGTCACATTGTAATTATTATTATTATTATTATTATTATTATTATTATTATTATTATTATTATTATTATTAATCATTATTATTATTATTATTATTATTATTATTATTATTATTATTATTATTATCATTATTATTATTATTATTGTTGTTGTTGTTGTTGTTGTTGTTGTTGTTGTTGTTGTTGTTGTTGCTATTTCAAAGAACTACGAATTTGTCTCAGAGTTATCGCATTGTAGTTCGGGTATTTTCACTGCTCTTCTCATTCGTCTTTGAGTGATTTTTGGCTTGCAATAACAATAAAGTAACTACATCAGAAAAAATCGTATATATATATATATATACCTTTTGTATGTGGATTGCAAGATTCGTAATCTGTAGTTGTGTGTTGAGAGAAATCTTGTTGTTTTTTTGGAAGGATTATTACATCGAATAAT
>NC_142933.1:104660878-104668378 GCF_046866305.1 Octopus bimaculoides
CGATACTCATTTTCTAACGCTAGTACGGAGGTAAACAAACAGCACCGAGGTAAACAAATGAATAACAGGTGTGACGTGGTGGTACTATGCAAACAAAAATACATACATACATACATCAATATTTATTTATTTATAGATAGATAGATAGATAGATAGATAGATAGATAGATAGATAGATAGATAGATAGATAGATAGATATGTACGACAGACGGGTTTCCGCAGTTTCGTTATGCAAAATTTATCACAAAATTTATCACGGGGCTGTAATAGAAGACACATTTCGAAAGTGTCACGTAAGACTATGCTCGAAACCACGTGGTTAGCTGCTTAAACATGTCCACAATATAAAGGCAAGCTTCTTCTAGAGCAGAGTTTTTCGAACTTTTTTACCGTGACCCATTTTATTTACCTGCTGGAAATATATATACACACAAGCGCAGGAGTGGCTGTATGGTAAGTAGCTTGCTTACTAACCACATGGTTCCGGGTTCAGTCCCACTGTGTGGCACTTTGGGCAAGTGTCTTCTACTATAGCTTCGGGCCGACCGAAGCCTTGTGAGTAGATTTGGTAGACGGAAACTGAAAGAAGCCCGTCGTATATATGTATATACATATATATATGTATGTGTGTTTGTGTGTCTGTGTTTGTCCCCCCTCCATCGCTTGACAACCGATGCTGGTGTGTTTACGTCTTCCTAACTTAGCGGTTCGGCAAAAGAACCCGGGAGAATAAGTACTAGGCTTACAAAGAATAAGTCCTGGGTGCGATTTGCTCGGCTAAAGGTGGTGCTCCAGCATGGCCGCATTCAAATGACTAAAACAAGTAAAAGAATAAAAGATATTTCTATCTATTTACATTAAAAGAATTATAACCTTCGTGATACACAAAATAGAAGCGTTTTCAACGCCGGAACTCGAAGTGGATAAAGCTATAAACATCAACCCGAAAATATCAGGTTTAAAATCCCTTGGAGGAAAAAATCCAAAGTTGCTCATGTGGTTCGATCCTACATCTTCTAAAAACATGAAAGACATTTTACTAGGGAGTTCTTTGATTCAATATTTACACGCTGTTATTCACACCTTCCACTGTACTACACACCGATAAAACAAAACTAATTATTTCCGGTCTCTAGACGTTTCTCAATTCTTATAACATAAACAACAAATAATTCTGACTGGTAAGAACAAAGATTCTAAAATTGATTGAGAAATTCTAAAGGTTCTTTTTTTTTTCTTTGTTACAATGGTCGAAAATCTGTGTTGTTTTATAGAAGATGTGGGTTCGACTTCTACAACCTTCGACTCTATTATGCCTTCGATACTACAGCCTTCGACCAATTTATATACGTGTATATGAAGCTAGATAATTTCATTTTCAATAAGTATTTTTTAAAGTCGGTGAGCTGGCAGAAACTTTAGCACGCCGGGCGAAATGCTTAGCGGTATTTCGTCTGTCTTTATGTTCTGAGTTCAAATTCCGCCGAGGTCGGCTTTCCCTTTAATCCTTTCGGGGTCGATCTAATCGACTGGCCCCCTCCACCGAAATTTCGAGCCTTGTGTCTAGAGTAAAAAACAATAAATATTTTTAAAAGGCGGTGAGCTGGCAGAAATGGTAGAACGCTAAGCGAAAGGCTTGGTGGTATTTCGTTTGTCTTTACGTTCTAAGTCCAAATTCCGCCGAGGTCAACTTTGTCTTTCATCCTTTCGGGATCGATAAATTAAGTATTTTGCTGTTTTATTGTTCACATAATCTTTTAAGTAGCAAAAGTACAGTCAACCCATTTGCAAGGCCAGCCAAAACATGATTCCGTAGTTTTGAACTAATTTGTAACATATATAAATTGTATAGAAGCGTTCTACAAAACCACATTTTATTTCGCCTTTTTCCTGTCAATTCAGGATATAACAAAATCATTGATTAGTTTATCCTAGAGTTACTAACGAAACTTTTGTTTGATATTTTTTGTTATTTGAGTGGGAAGTGTGCAATGCACCGGTAGCTCTGGTTTTCTTAGCTCCCGCTTCTGCTTAGCTTGTCTGACCTCATCTTTCTCAGATGGCATTACAAATTATCTTAGTTGATACACCGAGTAAATTTCAGTGACAAAGACTTTCCTGACTCTGGATGGATAATGAAATGTTTTAGAAAGGCTTTAAATCTATTCCTTTAGCGTTTGCACTCTGCACCGACTGAAGGCTTCCCTCTCTACCAACATGTGGAAAGGCACCAACCATCCATTTTGACGCTGCTGGGCTCTGTATAGGGAGATGCAAATACTGTGAAATAGTACTCCATTCAAGATTTCAACACATGGAACCATGCCCTAACAAAGAATATGAAGTATTTTGCGCAGATTCTTCAGGTGAAATCGCATTATAGTTTATTGGCATACCTGTTGTAAGCAGCCCGAGTGTTACTGCCAAAAAATAGATTTGTAGACGAGTAATATGTCTTAGAAGTCAACTCTCAACCTACGTGTTAGTTTTGCCAGAATTTTCTCCAGAAAAAATATAATGTCATTGCTATATGAGGTGTTTATTCCCTCTCTCATGGATGATATAAGTGAAAAGGCTGATAGCCCAGAGGTCTGCGTTCGTCCATGATTTCTATCCGTTTTGAGTAGGATTTCTGCAGGCTACTCTCAACCATTGGTTATTTGTCAAGATATATTGTACTGCGCCGAGGCGCTTTACATGTGTTTACCTGTAACAACGGCAGGCGCTTTTCTAAGGTAAAAAATAAAGTTTGTGCAAAGATCACAACGCGACTCCACTAAAATTACCTAAGGATCGGCTGTCGGTTTTAAAATATATGATGCTTACAACCAGTAAGCCTGAATCAAGCGGAAGAAGAAGAAGAAGAAGAAGAAGAAGAAGAAGAAGAAGAAGAAGAAGAAGAAGAAGAAGAAGAAGAAGAAGAAGAAGAAGAAGAAGAAGAAGAAGAGGCGGAGGAGGAGAAGAAGAAGTAGAGAAGAAGAAGAGGAGAAGAAGAGGAGAAGAAGAAGAGGAGAAGAAGAAGAGGAGAAGAAGAAGAAGAGAAGAAGAAGAGAAGAAGAAGAGAAGAAGAAGAGAAGAAGAAGAGGAGAAGGGGTTAGGAGGAGGAGAATAATATGAAGAATAAGAAGAATTAGATGAAGAAGAAGAAGAGGAAGAAGAAGAAGAAGAAGAAGAAGAAGAAGAAGAAGAAGAAAAAGAAGAAGAAGAAGAAGAAGAGAAGGAGGTCGGTGCATGAGGATGAGAGATGATGTAGGTGAGTAAATTGGCGAAAACAACATGATTCATTACAAACAATTAAAACGGTTAATGACAATGGTTTCGAAGAATTTCGAGTGATTAATATAGAAGAGATGGAAAAACATAAGAACAATGAGAATAAGAACAACAAACAAGGCAACTAAATCAAACACGAACGGAATAATAATAATAATAATAATAATAATAATAATAATAATAATAATAGTAGTAGGAGGAGGAGGGGGAGGAAGTAGAAGAAGAAGAGAAGGAGGAGGAGGAGGAGGAGGAGGGGGAGGGAGTAGAAGAAGAAGAGAAGGAAGAGGGGAGGAGTTGTAGTAGTAGTTTCAAACGATATCTAATATGAGCAAGTATACCCTGTTTATATGTGTGAGTGTGTGTATATGTGTGTTTATATGTGTGGGATTCCATGTGTGTTCGTGTGTGTGTGTGTGTGTGTGTGAAGTCGTAGCAGTATTTACACAATTGTATTGGAGCAGCATGCATGATTTGTCTATATGAGTGAGTGAGTGAGTGTGTCAGGTTATGTTCATGAGAGCGTATTTGTGCATGTGTGTGTGCGTGTGTGTGTGTGTCTGAAGTTATTGAATTACTACTGTTAAAAGATAAAAGCAGAGACCAAATATATGATGCTGACAAAATTGATGCATAAATATATATATATATATATATATATATATATATGTGTGTGTGTGTGTGTGTGTGTGTGTGTGTGTGTGTGTGTGTGTGTGTGTGTGTGTGTGTGTATGTATGTATCTATGTATATATATAACTGTAAAGGCGTGTGCGCTTCTGTGTGCATGTGCGTGTATGTATATGTAAGAGTGAATATATGCGAGAATATCCAACATACGAGAATCATGAATACCGCACAATTTCGTGACCATTTTCAGATTCAAAGCAAACATTAACGCACGCACAAGGGCACAGGCACGACCATATCTACACACACATATGCACATCACGTATATAATTGCACATGCATATATACGCACACACATACAGATACATACACACATACACACACATATATATATAATGTATATGTGCTATATATATATATATATATATATATATATATATATATATATATATATATATATATTTATATATATATATATATATATATATATATATATATATATATATATATATATATATATATATATATATATATATATATTTATATATATATATATATATATATATATATATATATATATATACACTCTATATATATATATGCATGTATATATATACACTATATGTATATATATACATACATATATATACACTATATATATATATATTCATACACATATATATATATATATATATATATATATATATATATATATATATATATATATATGCACGCACATATAATGCACACATATGTACGAACATATATTTAACATACGAGAATCATGAATATCATAATAATTCGTGATGATTTCCAGATTAAAAGCCACCATTAAAAACAGATGCCAAGAAGAAAATACTCAAAGAAGTCAACAACAACAAGTGTCTAACGTTATATAACACTAAAAACATGCGCAAAAGTTACGAAGAGGCTGAACTGTTGTAGTACTGAGAAACATGGTATTTGGTAATTAATTTTCTTCTCGTATTTATCCTCTACTAACTGTTCGACAAACGCATGAATTCCTCATTAACCATTATACAACTAATGCATATATATATATATGGTTGTGTGTGTATATATATGTGTGCGTGTGTGTGAGTGTGCGTGTGTATTTATATGTGTGTTTGTGTGTGTGCGTTTATGATGTTTCTGGTGCGTGTGTATTTGTTTCGGATTAATATAACCTTTTATCGGTTCTGTTGCTAATGTCGATATGGTTTTTTTTCTATATAATTGTTTTGTCTTTAGTTTTCGTTGTTAGCGTTGTTTTTCGAAGCTGGCGGTGACGCGTGTGTCGGCAATGCTAATGCAGGGCGTTTGTGTTATTGTTTATTTGTCTTAGTGCTGCTGCTGCTGCTGCTGCTGCTGCTACTGCTACTGCTGCTGTTGTTGTTGTTGTTGTTGTTGTTGTCTTTTAATGAATTTGTTCGTAGGCAGTGATAATGTCACAGTAGATTGCAATGAAACGCGTAACTCATGGAAATATAAAGACGTGTGTGTGTGTGTCTGTGTAAGTATTTATTTATGTATGTATGCATGTATGTATCTGTGTATGTGTGTATGTATGCATGCGGGCATGTATGTATACATGTCTGCATGTTTATGGAAAAGGATAGATAGAAAATATATTTTTACTCTTGTCTATCTATCTATCTATCTATCTATCTGTATATGTGTGTCTGTGGTGGAAGGGGTGCGTGTGTGTACGTGTATATATATATATATATATATATATATATATATATATATACATATATGCATACATACATATGTACGTACGTAGATGCATGCATGCATACATACATACATGCATATGTACATACAATCATACATACATATATATATATACACACATACATACATACATACATACATACATGCATACATACATAAATACAATCATACATTCATTCATACATACGTATATACACACACATACATACATGCACGCATACATACATACATTCATACGTACATACATACATAACTTTATGCGTGCATACAATAGAATTTTAAAAAAACAAGCTTTTACATCTCTAACAAGATCATTGTATGTGTAAATTTTAACAACTTCTTCAACGAAGTAGAATAACTTGAATTCGCGAAAGATAATATCGCTTCGTATCAAATGATTAAAGCAAAAGAAGTGAACGGTATAAAGAAAAAATAAACTTACACTGAGTCGATAAAAGTAAAGGAACCATGATGTCGTCAAAGCCACAAGCTTCTCTGACGACCGTCGCTTCTCATGATGACCATACATCTCTGATGACCTCCTAAGACCATCGCCATGGTGTGCGGGGCAATCCTTTACCGTTTTACCTTTCTACTAGTCATGCAGTGGCGCCGCCTTAAAGATGTTCAGTCGAACGAACTGACCCCAGAGTATATTTGTTTTAAAGCCTGGTCCTTATTCTATCGAACTCTTTTGTCGAACCACTAAGTTGCCGAGACGTAAAGGCATCATCATCGCTTGTGAAGCTGTAGTGGGTGTGGGGAGAAGTTGAAACAAAGACACAAACGAACACAGACAGAAAAACACGTGCACGGACGCACACGCCCTCACATAAAACCAGTCAAACTACGGTACATTTTCCATTCCTGCATTTTATGTTAATTGTCGTGTATATATGTACGTATGCGTGTATGTATAATTTTGTATAAATATGTTCACTATAAATGTAGCTCCTTTTCTAAGGAATATATAGAAAATACGCATAGGCATAATTCAGTATATATACTCAGTTTCATTTTCCTCGTAAATTCCATCTCATGAAATATAGGTAAGTATGTATGTATGTATGTATGTATGTATGTATGTACGTATGCAAATATATGTATGTATGTATACCTGTATATATGTATATGCATGTATCTATATGTTTATCTACCTACCTAGCTATCTATATATCTATCTATCTATCTATCTATCTATATATATATATATATATATATATATATATATATATATATATATATATATATATATATATATATATATATATATATATATATATATAAAAATTGTAAATGTAAAAAGTAACAACAAAAACACAAAGGATTCTGCGGTACACGTGTTTCAAGCTTTATATCAGTGTATAATTGACAATACAAAGCTATCTTCAGCAGCAAAAGTATCTCTCTCCCAAGAAATTATATCACATCGGCGTTAAAGGAGGAAGAAAGGTGCGATATAAGAGGTGAAGTTCGTTTCGGTATTTTGCATTGTACTATACCTCGTAGAATTCTCCATTTACACATAATTTCCTCGGTACTCCGAAAACCGTCCATACCTTGCCACGATTCAGTGTGTAGTGTTAAGTTGGTGGTTAAGAACAATATAATAAAATGACAAAACGAAATAACAATATAAAATAAAATGGGAATATAAAATCCTGAGCAGAAAAGAAAAGAAAAGAAAAAGTAATACACAGATATTCATGTAAAACTAAGAATAAAATTAATATATATATATATATTTGAAATTTACAGAAAAACAAAAGACGAAGACAGATGTATGAACAACAAGCAGGTGTATTAGTTTGATGCTCGCGAAGGTGAGAAAGTCTTTTACGTTTCGAGCCTACGTTCTTCAACA
>NC_142933.1:104673211-104685711 GCF_046866305.1 Octopus bimaculoides
AACAATTACTAATATGAAGCGCCAGCACTTTAAGACAAGTTATAATTATAATATGAAGAAGAAGAAGAAGAAAAACGAATTGTTATTAATTCTTTTGTTAAGATGCTTTGAATGTAATCCATTATTGCGTATCAAGATGAAAGTTAATACTAGGAAGATGAGAAACGAAAAATAAGCAAATTGTATCGTTTCGTGTAGTTACATTGAAGTATTTATATATATATATATATATATATATATATATATATATGTGTGTGTGTGTGTGTGTGTGTGTGTGTGTGTGTGTGTGTGTATTATAGATCTATATATACATACACATATACATGTATGTATATATATATAGATATATGTATATATATATATATATATATATATATATATATATATATGTATGTGTGTGTATATGTGTATATATGTGTATATATGTGTATATATGTGTATAAATATGTATATATGTATATATGTATATATATATATATATATATATATATATGTATATATGTGTGTGTGTGTGTGTGTGTGTGTGTGTGTGTGTGTTATAGATCTATATATACATACACATATACATGTATGTATAGATATATGTATGTATAGATATATAGATATATGTATATATATATGTATATATGTGTGTATATATGTGTATATATGTATATATGTATATATGTATATATATATGGGCGTGTGTGTGTATACATATATATATATATATATATATATATATATATATATATATATATATATATATATATGTGCATGTGTGTGTGTGTGTGTGTATACACACATATATAAATATATATGTGTGTATATATATATATATATATATATATATCATATTTTATATTTATATATAAATTATGTATACACACATACTCATACGTACAAACACACACACACACACACACACACACATATATATATATATATATATATATATATATATATATACCTACATACATACATACATATGCGTTAGTGTGTGCGTGTGTGAGTGTATGTATGTGTGTGTATATACGTATTAGTTTTACCGCTTTTAGATTTCCTCTCTTAGGCCTTACAAACACTTCCATCATCAAACAGCTACGTGTAACGTATAACGTACAAAATCAAAGAAAAGAGTTTAGTAGTTTTGTTTTCGTTACTCAACTTTTCTCTTTTATTCTCTTTTGTTTCTGAAAGGATACTGCGTTTGGCAACCTTTAAATCATTGTGTTTGATGTTGCTTAGATTCGATGTTTCATATTTAACAATATGATGTATGAGAAAAATTGAACGCAGATATTTTTTTGGCTGAGTTCGATGTGTACCTGTTATCTGTGTAAGCCTTTGTTTATTTTTCATGAGGTTATTCGAAGCCAATGAATGAAGTCTTATTTCATCGTTTGACCTGGTAGAATTAGCAGCTAAATCCCCTCCAAATCGTTGCTGCACTTCTTATATGATAAAAGGACTTGGAAAACATGGATATGGATGCTCTGAACGTTCGTAAAAAAAAAAATATCATGATAAAAAAAATGGATAGTCACATGTGTGATATCTTTGATCACAGAACCGCTCGCAAAATATTGAGAAGGAGCTAAATAACAAAAACAATTACATAAACAACAATATTAACATTAACATTAAGAAAAACATGTTGAACGATAACTTAAAATAATATTCGTAATACATTGCTAATAAAATATTTTATTTTAGCTCTATACAATCATGATATGCATTAATAACAAATATTTTGTTGTTATTGTTAGTTATTAATTTCATTGTTGTTTGTATCCTGTATAGATTTTGTTGTTGTTGCTGTTGTTGCTTTAAGTATGCCTTGCCAGGCAACAATGTCGGTGTGTCGGTTTACACCTGATATCTTTCTCTACATTTTTTTCGAAGGTTGTTTTTGTTGCTTCTTTTTTTTTTTTTTTTTGCAGCTGGGTTGAGGATAAGAGAAATGGTATGCATTTGAACAAAATGGACAAATACAGGTATGGGAAATACCATAAAAACATCAATTCTTGATTTAGCAAAATTACCATTTATTGTAAAGAATATGCCACAATTACCAAATCGCAATTCAACTGGACTCACTTTAGAAGGAAACGGTAACCTTATCCACTCAAGATTTCTACAAGGCTGTCTGACGCCTTTAAGAAAATAGGTGAGTCTGAAGGTGAGTGAAGATAGACGTGGACACATGTTTCGGGCTCAATAACCGTCATAAGTGCGTCATGATTCTCATCTATGTATGTCGTTGCTTGGGGCCAATAAATAAATAGCATACGACCATGTGCTTTGATTTCCTTAGGTGTCCTGTAATGCTGCTAAGTTTGTCCTCTCAACGAGTGAATTCGAGAGTGCTGAAGTTTTCGTGAGGAACGATTGGACATAGCGATTTGTGCGGGGACTGGAGAGTTCGATACAAGTAGAATAATGAGTAGAGAATAGGTAAATGGAGCACAAGAGCTTAAGTAAGAGGTAGTTTATGCGCAGCCAGTCAGCTCCGAAGGGCCAAAACTATTATTTCAGATTGAAAAAAGGATGCATTTTGACCTGGTCGTTCTCTCCAGTGGGAGATACTTTCCAGTGGGCAAATACTTTCAGCCTATTTACATTATTCAAAGTTATACTTCCTAATTTATTGAACAAAAAATTATGCGTCACCGCGTGAATATCAAATGCGACATTTATATTAGATGCCATTCAATGGGTTCGAACCTGCGACTACTAGGTTGCGAAAGAAAGTTCTTAATCTTTTGCTCATACTGTGCCCACATAATCGCACACACATACACACACATACACATACATACACATACTTATATACACATTGACATATATTTGTATACATATAGACATATATATGATATATTCCCGTGAATGTATGCACATACATCTATGTGTGTATGCCACCATAACTACATTTGTGCATATATGTATATCTGGACATCTCTCTCCATATATACATATACACATATTTACTCTCTCTCTCTCTCTCTCTCTCTCCCTCTCTCTCTCTCTCTTTCTTTCTCGCACGCACACACACACACGCACACATGTATATATTTGTGTGCATATATATATATACATACATATATGTGTGTATGTATATATATATTTATATGTATGTATGTGTGTATATATATATATATATATATATATATATATATATATATATATATATATATATATATATACATATATACATATACATACATATACATACATATACATACATATATATATATATATATATATATATATATATATATATATATATATATATATATATATGGATATGTATGTATGTACGTTTATGTATGTATATATATATATATACATATATATATATATATATATATATATATATATATATATATATATATATATATATATATATATATATATATATAACACCCTATCGACAATCAGTTGTCGCAGCGTTCAACTGTCTACAATCCGTCGCTGCATCAGTGAATTATAAAAGAAAGTTAACCGCCGTTATTTCTTATATTTTTTCTAGCTTTGCAATAGTAAGAAAGCATTCGCGCCAAATCAACGCCAAATGTTCAGTTTCGAGTCATTTTCTACGGAGACATTGTGAGTATTCACTGAATTGAAACCCCTGAAACCTATGCTTATATAAACATTAGACATTTCTTCAAGTTCATCCGGTTACTTATTATACATAAGTGGTATTAAATTGGTATATAACGTTATTTAGATTCATTGCACCAATGATGTTGAACGGAGATTTGAAAACCAAAATAAATTGGTTTTGATAAAACGCAGTTATGATTATTAGTATATATATATATATTTTTTTTTGTGGATAATATTTCGAGCGCAAAGTGTCCTTTTCAACAATTGCAGCTAAGTAGATATTTTGAGGAGACAGAAAAAAAGTTCTAGTAGTTTCTTTTGTAAGTTATCGTTATATCGACATATTTGAGGTGAAGTCGCACAGCCGACTGGCTGGGTTTACACGTCAGATCGCGTTTCGATTGTGGAGCGGATGATGTGATGTGTTCTTGAACAAAAGCACTGCACTTCATATTACCTTGAAATGAGTAAGTATTCCATGTACTAGCATCATGTTCAGAGGTTAGGTTGGGACCGCGGTCCCTTATACGCCATTGTAAATGGTTAATGTACCCTATGTGTCCTGGAATTTGAGACAGTGATTACTCTAACAAGTCAAGGTGTTTTCATACACAATTATTTGTTCCTCACCTTCAAATGTGTAGCTTTGTAGAGATGTGGATATCAAAATTGAGTTCTACTACTTTCTTACTATTGCAAAGCTGGTAAAAATATAAGAAATAACTGCGGTTAACTTTCGTTTATAATTCACTGTTGAAGCGACCGATTGTAGAGAGTTGAACTCTGCGACAACTGATTGTCGATAGGGTGTTATATATGTGTATGTATGTGTGTGTGTGTGTGTGTATATGTATGTATATATATATATATATATATATATATATATATATATATATATATATATATATATATATATATATGTATGTATATATATATATATATATATATATATACATATATGTATAGCTCGAAACGTTATACATCCATTTGTTGTTTACACCACCTGTCTTCGTCTGTTGTTTTTTTCGTAAATTCTCCCATATATATATATATATATATATATATATATATATATATATATATATATATATATATATATATATATATATATATACACATACATACATATATACATATATATGCATATACATATATGTATGTATGTGCATGTATGAATATGCATATGTATATATATATATATATATATATATATATATATATATATATATATATATATATATATACATACATATACATACCTATATACATACACACACATATGTATGTATGTATATATATATATACACACACATACACACATACACATACACACACGCACACGTCAAGATCACCAGCCCTCTTTCACACCCACATACGTACTCTCTTACAAACATGCGCACCTTCGTTTTGGGATCACTACTACTTTTTCATCTCCTCTTCTTCTTAGCTCTCCCGTATGACCCTTATGTCCGGCATTCGCCATGATAGATCGCTAACCACTGCACACATTTATTTCTCTACTTGTTTCTTTCTTTGTCCCTTTCTGTGGAAGAGCGTAGGCTCGAAACGTTAAAGACTTTTTCAATTCCCGAGTGTTATACTAATACACCTGTTTGTTTTCTACACCACCTGTCTTCGTCTTTTTTTTTCGTGAATTCTCTCTCTCTCTCTCTCTCTCTATATATATATATATATATATATATGTATATATATATATATATATATATATATATATGACAGGGTTCTTACAGTTGTATGCATATGAAATCCACTCACAAAGCTAGCTGGAACTAATAATGAAATAACAATGAAACCGGAACCATGTGATTAGGAAACTAACTTCTTACAACACAGCCACGCCTACAACGAATAATATTATGATTTCATGCTGCAAAGAACCCAATGCAATTCCTACAGACCAGAGATGAAGTATATTGATATCTCTTCGGAAACGTGCCAGCAATTTAGAAACGGAATTTTATGAGCTGATGCGAGAGATGGCACATGTCTTTAGTATACACTTGTGTTCATATGAATAACGATTATATTTTTGTCACTTTATTATGGTATATCAACATGCCGTAAAATGGACATTTTTATATTTTACTTGTTTCTGTCAATATTCTGCGGCGATAATAGGGCACCATGTTGAAGGGATTTTAGTGCAAATAAACCAACCCCGATACTCATTTTCTAACGCTAGTACGGAGGTAAACAAACAGTACCGAGGTAAACAAATGAATAACAGGTGTGACGTGGTGGTACTATGCAAACAAAAATACATACATACATACATCAATATTTATTTATTTATAGATAGATAGATAGATAGATAGATAGATAGATAGATAGATAGATAGATAGATAGATAGATAGATGGATGGATGGATGGATAGATAGATAGATAGATAGATAGATAGATAGATAGATAGATAGATAGATAGATAGATATGTACGACAGACGGGTTTCCGCAGTTTCGTTATGCAAAATTTATCACAAAATTTATCACGGGGCTGTAATAGAAGACACATTTCGAAAGTGTCACGTAAGACTATGCTCGAAACCACGTGGTTAGCTGCTTAAACATGTCCACAATATAAAGGCAAGCTTCTTCTAGAGCAGAGTTTTTCGAACTTTTTTACCGTGACCCATTTTATTTACCTGCTGGAAATATATATACACACAAGCGCAGGAGTGGCTGTATGGTAAGTAGCTTGCTTACTAACCACATGGTTCCGGGTTCAGTCCCACTGTGTGGCACTTTGGGCAAGTGTCTTCTACTATAGCTTCGGGCCGACCGAAGCCTTGTGAGTAGATTTGGTAGACGGAAACTGAAAGAAGCCCGTCGTATATATGTATATACATATATATATGTATGTGTGTTTGTGTGTCTGTGTTTGTCCCCCCTCCATCGCTTGACAACCGATGCTGGTGTGTTTACGTCTTCCTAACTTAGCGGTTCGGCAAAAGAACCCGGGAGAATAAGTACTAGGCTTACAAAGAATAAGTCCTGGGTGCGATTTGCTCGGCTAAAGGTGGTGCTCCAGCATGGCCGCATTCAAATGACTAAAACAAGTAAAAGAATAAAAGATATTTCTATCTATTTACATTAAAAGAATTATAACCTTCGTGATACACAAAATAGAAGCGTTTTCAACGCCAGAATTCGAAGTGGATAAAGCTATAAACATCAACCCGAAAATATCAGGTTTAAAATCCCTTGGAGGAAAAAGTCCAAAGTTGCTCATGTGGTTCGATCCTACATCTTCTAAAAACATGAAAGACATTTTACTAGGGAGTTCTTTGATTCAATATTTACACGCTGTTATTCACACCTTCCACTGTACTACACACCGATAAAACAAAACTAATTATTTCCGGTCTCTAGACGTTTCTCAATTCTTATAACATAAACAACAAATAATTCTGACTGGTAAGAACAAAGATTCTAAAATTGATTGAGAAATTCTAAAGGTTCTTTTTTTTTTCTTTGTTACAATGGTCGAAAATCTGTGTTGTTTTATAGAAGATGTGGGTTCGACTTCTACAACCTTCGACTCTATTATGCCTTCGATTCTACAGCCTTCGACCAATTTATATACGTGTATATGAAGCTAGATAATTTCATTTTCAATAAGTAGTTTTTAAAGTCGGTGAGCTGGCAGAAACTTTAGCACGCCGGGCGAAATGCTTAGCGGTATTTCGTCTGTCTTTATGTTCTGAGTTCAAATTCCGCCGAGGTCGGCTTTCCCTTTAATCCTTTCGGGGTCGATCTAATCGACTGGCCCCCTCCACCGAAATTTCGAGCCTTGTGTCTAGAGTAAAAAACAATAAATATTTTTAAAAGGCGGTGAGCTGGCAGAAATGGTAGAACGCTAAGCGAAATGCTTGGTGGTATTTCGTTTGTCTTTACGTTCTAAGTCCAAATTCCGCCGAGGTCAACTTTGTCTTTCATCCTTTCGGGATCGATAAATTAAGTATTTTGCTGTTTTATTGTTCACATAATCTTTTAAGTAGCAAAAGTACAGTCAACCCATTTGCAAGGCCAGCCAAAACATGATTCCGTAGTTTTGAACTAATTTGTAACAGATATAAATTGTATAGAAGCGTTCTACAAAACCACATTTTATTTCGCCTTTTTCCTGTCAATTCAGGATATGACAAAATCATTGATTAGTTTATCCTAGAGTTACTAACGAAACTTTTGTTTGATATTTTTTGTTATTTGAGTGGGAAGTGTGCAATGCACCGGTAGCTCTGGTTTTCTTAGCTCCCGCTTCTGCTTAGCTTGTCTGACCTCATCTTTCTCAGATGGCATTACAAATTATCTTAGTTGATACACCGAGTAAATTTCAGTGACAAAGACTTTCCTGACTCTGGATGGATAATGAAATGTTTTAGAAAGGCTTTAAATCTATTCCTTTAGCGTTTGCACTCTGCACCGACTGAAGGCTTCCCTCTCTACCAACATGTGGAAAGGCACCAACCATCCATTTTGACGCTGCTGGGCTCTGTATAGGGAGATGCAAATACTGTGAAATAGTACTCCATTCAAGATTTCAACACATGGAACCATGCCCTAACAAAGAATATGAAGTATTTTGCGCAGATTCTTCAGGTGAAATCGCATTATAGTTTCTTGGCATACCTGTTGTAAGCAGCCCGAGTGTTACTGCCAAAAAATAGATTTGTAGACGAGTAATATGTCTTAGAAGTCAACTCTCAACCTACGTGTTAGTTTTGCCAGAATTTTCTCCAGAAAAAATATGTCATTGCTATATGAGGTGTTTATTCCCTCTCTCATGGATGATATAAGTGAAAAGGCTGATAGCCCAGAGGTCTGCGTTCGTCCATGATTTCTATCCGTTTTGAGTAGGATTTCTGCAGGCTACTCTCAACCATTGGTTATTTGTCAAGATATATTGTACTGCGCCGAGGCGCTTTACATGTGTTTACCTGTAACAACGGCAGGCGCTTTTCTAAGGTAAAAAATAAAGTTTGTGCAAAGATCACAACGCGACTCCACTAAAATTACCTAAGGATCGGCTGTCGGTTTTAAAATATATGATGCTTACAACCAGTAAGCCTGAATCAAGCGGAAGAAGAAGAAGAAGAAGAAGAAGAAGAAGAAGAAGAAGAAGAAGAAGAAGAAGAAGAAGAAGAAAAAAAAGAAGAAGAAGAAGAAGAAGAGGCGGAGGAGGAGGAGGAGGAGGAGAAGAAGAAGTAGAGAAGAAGAAGAGGAGAAGAAGAGGAGAAGAAGAAGAGGAGAAGAAGAAGAGGAGAAGAAGAAGAAGAGAAGAAGAAGAGAAGAAGAAGAGAAGAAGAAGAGAAGAAGAAGAGGAGAAGGGGTTAGGAGGAGGAGAATAATATGAAGAATAAGAAGAATTAGATGAAGAAGAAGAAGAAGAGGAAGAAGAAGAAGAAGAAGAAGAAGAAGAAGAAGAAGAAGAAGAAGAAGAAGAAGAAGAAGAAGAAGAAGAGAAGGAGGTCGGTGCATGAGGATGAGAGATGATGTAGGTGAGTAAATTGGCGAAAACAACATGATTCATTACAAACAATTAAAACGGTTAATGACAATGGTTTCGAAGAATTTCGAGTGATTAATATAGAAGAGATGGAAAAACATAAAAACAATGAGAATAAGAACAACAAACAAGGCAACTAAATCAAACACGAACGGAATAATAATAATAATAATAATAATAATAATAATAATAATAATAATAATAATAATAGTAGGAGGAGGAGGGGGAGGAAGTAGAAGAAGAAGAGAAGGAGGAGGAGGAGGAGGAGGAGGAGGAGGAGGGGGAGGGAGTAGAAGAAGAAGAGAAGGAAGAGGGGGAGGAGTTGTAGTAGTAGTTTCAAACGATATCTAATATGAGCAAGTATACCCTGTTTATATGTGTGAGTGTGTGTATATGTGTGTTTATATGTGTGGGATTCCATGTGTGTTCGTGTGTGTGTGTGTGTGTGTGTGTGAAGTCGTAGCAGTATTTACACAATTGTATTGGAGCAGCATGCATGATTTGTCTATATGAGTGAGTGAGTGAGTGTGTCAGGTTATGTTCATGAGAGCGTATTTGTGCATGTGTGTGTGCGTGTGTGTGTGTGTCTGAAGTTATTGAATTACTACTGTTAAAAGATAAAAGCAGAGACCAAATATATGATGCTGACAAAATTGATGCATAAATATATATATATATATATATATATATATATATATATATATATGTGTGTGTGTGTGTGTGTGTGTGTTTGTGTGTGTGTGTGTGTGTTTGTGTGTGTGTGTGTGTGTGTGTGTATGTATGTATCTATGTATATATATAACTGTAAAGGCGTGTGCGCTTCTGTGTGCATGTGCGTGTATGTATATGTAAGAGTGAATATATGCGAGAATATCCAACATACGAGAATCATGAATACCGCACAATTTCGTGACCATTTTCAGATTCAAAGCAAACATTAACGCACGCACAAGGGCACAGGCACGACCATATCTACACACACATATGCACATCACGTATATAATTGCACATGCATATATACGCACACACATACAGATACATACACACATACACACACATATATATATAATGTATATGTGCTATATATATATATATATATATATATATATATATATATATATATATATATATATATATATATATATATATATATATTTATATATATATATATATATATATATATGTATATATATATATATATATATATATATATATATATATATATATATATTTATATATATATATATATATATATATATATATATATATATATATATATATATATATATATATACACTCTATATATATATATGCATGTATATATATACACTATATGTATATATATACATACATATATATACACTATATATATATATATTCATACACATATATATATATATATATATATATATATATATATATATATATATATATATGCACGCACATATAATGCACACATATGTACGAACATATATTTAACATACGAGAATCATGAATATCATAATAATTCGTGATGATTTCCAGATTAAAAGCCACCATTAAAAACAGATGCCAAGAAGAAAATACTCAAAGAAGTCAACAACAACAAGTGTCTAACGTTATATAACACTAAAAACATGCGCGAAAGTTACGAAGACGCTGAACTGTTGTAGTACTGAGAAACATGGTATTTGGTAATTAATTTTCTTCTCGTATTTATCCTCTACTAACTGTTCGACAAACGCATGAATTCCTCATTAACCATTATACAACTAATGCATATATATATATATGGTTGTGTGTGTATATATATGCGTGCGTGTGTGTGAGGTTGCGTGTGTATTTATATGTGTGTTTGTGTGTGTGCGTTTATGATGTTTCTGGTGCGTGTGTATTTGTTTCGGATTAATATAACCTTTTATCGGTTCTGTTGCTAATGTCGATATGGTTTTTTTTCTATATAATTGTTTTGTCTTTAGTTTTCGTTGTTAGCGTTGTTTTTCGAAGCTGGCGGTGACGCGTGTGTCGGCAATGCTAATGCAGGGCGTTTGTGTTATTGTTTATTTGTCTTAGTGCTGCTGCTGCTGCTGCTGCTGCTACTGCTGCTGTTGTTGTTGTTGTTGTTGTTGTTGTTGTCTTTTAATGAATTTGTTCGTAGGCAGCGATAATGTCACAGTAGATTGCAATGAAACGCGTAACTCATGGAAATATAAAGACGTGTGTGTGTGTGTCTGTGTAAGTATTTATTTATGTATGTATGCATGTATGTATCTGTGTATGTGTGTATGTATGCATGCGGGCATGTATGTATACATGTCTGCATGTTTATGGAAAAGGATAGATAGAAAATATATTTTTACTCTTGTCTATCTATCTATCTATCTATCTATCTGTATATGTGTGTCTGTGGTGGAAGGGGTGCGTGTGTGTACGTGTATATATATATATATATATATATATATATATATATATATATATATATATATATATATATATATATATATAAATATACATATATGCATACATACATATGTACGTACGTAGATGCATGCATGCATACATACATACATGCATATGTACATACAATCATACATACATATATATATATACACACATACATACATACATACATACATACATACATACATACAATCATACATTCATTCATACATACGTATATACACACACATACATACATGCATGCATACATACATACATTCATACGTACATACATACATAACTTTATGCGTGCATACAATAGAATTTAAAAAAACAAGCCTTTTACATCTCTAACAAGATCATTGTATGTGTAAATTTTAACAACTTCTTCAACGAAGTAGAATAACTTGAATTCGCGAAAGATAATATCGCTTTGTATCAAATGATTAAAGCAAAAGAAGCGAACGGTATAAAGAAAAAATAAACTTACACTGAGTCGATAAAAGTAAAGGAACCATGATGTCGTCAAAGCCACAAGCTTCTCTGACGACCGTCGCTTCTCATGATGACCATACATCTCTGATGACCTCCTAAGACCATCGCCATGGTTTGCGGGGCAATCCTTTACCGTTTCACCTTTCTACTAGTCATGCAGTGGCGCCGCCTTAAAGACGTTCAGTCGAACGAACTGACCCCAGAGTATATTTGTTTTAAAGCCTGGTCCTTATTCTATCGAACTCTTTTGTCGAACCACTAAGTTGCCGAGACGTAAAGGCATCATCATCGCTTGTGAAGTTGTAGTGGGTGTGGGGAGAAGTTGAAACAAAGACACAAACGAACACAGACAGAAAAACACGTGCACGGACGCACACGCCCTCACATAAAACCAGTCAAACTACGGTACATTTTCCATTCCTGCATTTTATGTTAATTGTCGTGTATATATGTACGTATGCGTGTATGTA
>NC_142933.1:104690711-104695711 GCF_046866305.1 Octopus bimaculoides
GTTTCGATTCCCAGACCGGGCGTTGTGAGTGTTTATTGAGAGAAAACGCCTAAGGCTCCACGAGGCTCTGACAGGGGATGGTGGCGAACCCTGCTGTATTCTTCCACCACAACTTTGGATAAGTCTGAACCACTCCAACTCTTGTGTGTGGATCATATACTCCTCTCCATACACTTTCTGCAACTTTGCTTCGACCTCTGAGCAGGTATCGCCATGACAATTTAATCTTTCATGGTTAATGCGACGATCACCCGCTACACACCTTCCTTCCAAGCAATGCTGCAAACAGCGGAGATGAGCTAGAACGATAAAAGTTAGTGCACATGGATAGCAGAGTTTGAGATCAATCTGTGCCAAATGGCTTTACTCTGCATGCTTTGTTACTATGGCAACAGAAATTCATTATTAGGAATTATTAGCATTATTAGATCAAAATAGAAGTCTAGACTACATTCTTCGAAGCCGTGGTCATATGCCCCTTTGTCATTGGCAACGTGTAGTTGTATGTTGAGTTTGCTATCTCACGCCCCCACACCCTGTATAGGCTTATAAACCAAAACCAGAAGAGCTTCCTAATAAAAGCGTCACCCGGGGCGAATCTCAGGCCCCGCGCCCCAACTAGGTACACTGCAAGTATTTAGCTCCAAATGTATACAGAGCCATGTTAGTACGTATAATTATGTCATTTTTATGTCACTCGAGCATGTTTTGATGGACGTCTAATCAATATTTTTAGAAATGACGGGCTATCACGCACGACTTCCGTAGATGTCGACTTCCAGGCCAAATTTATTCCAAATGTCTTCGATGGTCTGAGAAGACTATTATCACCACAGCTCCAAATGAATACTAATTACCAACTTAAAGATAGCGTATCTTCATAAATGCCACCCAATGCAAGTTGCATCAGGTTTCATATACCATGCGATATTTACCTCTGTGTGTATGTGCGTATACATACGTATATATATATGTATATACTCTTTTACTCTTTTACTCTTTTACTTGTTTCAGTCTTTTGACTGTGGCCATGCTGGAGCACCGCCTTTAGTCGAGCAAATCGACCCCAGGACTTATTCTTTGGAAGCCTAGTACTTATTCTTTCGGTCTCTTTTGCCGAACCGCTAGGTTACGCGGACGTAAACACACCAGCATCGGTTGTCAAGCGATGTTCGGGGGACAAACACAGACATACAAACACATACACACATACATATATATATATACATATATACGACAGGCTTCTTTCAGTTTCCGTCTACCAAATCCACTCACAAGGCATTGGTCGGCCCGAGGCTATAGTAGAAGGCACTTACCCAAGATGCCACGCAGTGGGACTGAACCCGGGACCATGTGGTTTGTAAGCAAGCTACTTACCACACAGCCACTCCTACGCCTATATATATATATATATATATATATATATATATATATATATATATATATATATATATATATATATATATATATATATATATATATATATATATATATATATATATATATATATATATATATATATATATATATATATATATATATATATATATATATACATATATATACATATATATATATACACATATATATACATGCATCTAGTTATATACTTACGCGTATGTGTACAAATGTATTGTATAAAGGATGGTGAATAGGACCAGAACAATGCCAAGTAAAAGAAAGGCAAGCTAGAAGAAAACAAATATATGGATTAATGTAGACTTACCTTGCATTCAATATTTCGGGGTTATGACACCATTTTCAAGAAATTAGCGAATGTTGCAGATGGGCGTGTGTGTGAGTGTGTGTGTAGAGTGGACATTCGCGGAGCGCTCTTGCTATAGCAACCAGCTAGCTTTCTGTAACTCTCTTATATATATATACATATAGTTACATATTTACGTGTGTAGTGTATATATACGTATATAAACTTACATATGCATATATATATATATATGTGTAAATATTTACACACATATATATGTATATGTATATGTGTGTATATATATCTATCTATCTATATATATATATATATATATATATATACATAAATATACATATATATATATATATATATATATATATATATATATATATTTGTGTGTGTGTGTGTGTGTGTGCATTCATAAATATGTGTATGTGTATTTTCATTCATGTAGGTGATTAAGTATAAGTTATATATAGTATATATCTGTAAATGTGTCAGTGCGTGTGTGTGTGTGTGTGTGTGTGTGTGTGTGTGTGTGTGTGTGTGTGTGTGTGTGTGTGTATGTCTCTTCATTTCACATATATTGGAGTTTTTGTTCAATAATGCACTGCAGAAAATAATTAGTGTGAACTTAAAATCTATTACTAATTAGATTCATATAATTGAAATGGCTCTAAATTCGGACAAATTAGATTTCATTTTATTAAGCTTTAGGCAGAACCAAATTGCAATACTCTTAAAATTGAGAATTTTCATGGAAGAGTGTTCTTTGACAGCAATCACTTGCGTTATCTTGATGATGTTGTTGATGAAAGCCTACGCAGGTATACACTCCTCAAATATTTTTCTTTTCAGATAAGATGGCTGTCAGCCGAGTTAATATATTATTTTGTCCAGGCAGAAATACCAGGAGATGTGATATCGGTTGATCACAATCTATGACATTGAGACCTACGTGTTTTGAACTTCAGACATATAAACTTTTAACCTTGTTCGATAATATAATTCACTCGGTTACTTTCTATCAGGATAACATGGACAAGAAAAATGCTTGATAAAGTGATAACTTGGGCAGTGGTATGTAGGAAACTGCTTCTATCTTGATTCTCTATGCGGAATATTTTGTTTGTGGGTTTATACGAAAAACATCTTGAGACTACGTACAAGACTAAGATCTATATATTTAACTGCTGTGTCTACCCTATTGTATTGTGTTGAAGTGAGGCATGGTCTATTACATTAAACATGAGACGCTGCTTAAACATGAGACGAGAACTGTGAAATGTGTTTCTTAAGGAGAATATTGAGGATAGCATAGATAAAGTATCTAATGAAGATGTGATCATCCGCGCTGCGGTAAATAGGAATGTTTAAATTATATAACTGCATGTTATACACAAACAAATCATACACTTCTTTCGTTTGGTTTGCAATGAAAGACTGATAATAATATGAATGAGATAGGGTTAATTCTTCAGTGTACATAAACGTAGATAGGATAACGGTAATTTACCATGATATCGTGCTTAGTAAAGAATACTAATCGCAAAATGTTGCATGGAATTGTGTATATATATTTATAAATTATTAAAGTGGCTAGATGCAATTTAAAACCGAAAGGCACAAATGCAATCGTCACTAAAAACTACTTAGGGTTCGAGTCAGCACCATCATTGCCAGAAATAAAAGTCAAAACAACACTTAGCCACGAACGAAGCATGTTCTGTTCAACAGACAACTATCTATGGACTGACAAGAGAGACAACCTCCTCACAGCAAGTGAGGGACCCAAATCGGCCGGTCGATTTCGGATAGAATTAATCCTCACCGGTGATGCTACTACATTGCGTAGGGTTAAGCTAACTTTACTTCATAGTTTATAGAAAATGTCATAGGAATCTGTGGTTGATTCCGTAAAATGGTAAAATGAAAATTATAGATTATTAACGTGGCCAGGCGCAAGTTAAAAACCGAAAGACACTAATACTAAACGTGAGGTGCACAAGTATTTCGCTCACATATAGCGGAGCACATTTTCATACAGCTAAGTAAACACCACCAGGCACATATATCTCTGGATTTCTCACTCAGTCTCATTACATACACATACACACACACACACACACACACACGCACACGCATATATATACATACATGTGTGTATGTACGCGCGTGCGTGTTATACATTCGACAATTTCCGTAAATTGTAGCGTGCTAAAATACACGTGACTAATGTGAGATTATAAAAAAAGTATCCGTTTCACTCGTACAATTTGCAATTAAATAACATATGCAAACATATAAACACATGCACATACATACACACACACTAACACACACACGTATATATATATATATATGTATATGTACGTATAATATATATGTATACATCTATATAAATGTATACGAATAGATATATTCATATATACATATATACATATGTTTATATATGTATTTATATAAGTTACGGGGACGTAAACACACCAGCATCGGTTGCCAAACACAGACACATAAAAGCGCGCACACACACACACATATATACATATACATATGTATATATATATATATATATGTATTTACATGCGCATATACATATATGTGTATGCATATGAGTGTGTACATGTGTACGTATGTATTTATATAAGTTACGGGGACGTAAACATACCAGCATTGGTAGTCAAACACAGACACACAAACACGCACATGCACACAAAATATACACATATATACATATCTGAATATATGCATTTACATGTGCATATGCATATATGTGTATGAATATATGTGTATGCATATATGTATGCGTCTGTGTATGTGTGTGTGTGTGTGTGTGTATGTATGTGTGTACATATATGTATATATGCATACAAACTCAGTAACTGTAATAATCACGTTTAATGCATGATATTGAATGCTTAATGCAGATCCTGCCCATTAACCTCCCTCTCTGCGATTCACGATTCTCGCACCAGGCGCTTTGTATAATATTCTCTTAAGTACTGTGTATAGTGGAGATATGTATTTTTTTGTTGGCATTTTCTTGTTTTTATTTTCTTTACTTGTTTTCTATTCATATTTTGAGTAAATATGTCTATTCCATGTATTTGTATACGAATATACCTATATATATGTACATATATATATGCAGACACACACACACACACACACACACACACACACACACACACACACACACACACACACACACATATATATATATACAAATTTAATTACAGGGTATGTTAACCTCGTGAAGGGATGGTTGTGTCTAAGGAAATGCTGGTTCAATACC
>NC_142933.1:104713211-104720711 GCF_046866305.1 Octopus bimaculoides
TCCATATATACATACATACATATATATATATATATATATATATATATATATATATAATATATATATATATGTTAGAATCATATTATAAAGTGTCGAATTTAATTAATTAAATTAATATAATTTAATATTTCTTTATAATTTAAAATCTTAAACGTTTATTTTATCATCTATACCAAATATTAATATACTAGAAATCATTTTGGTTTTAATAACCTGTATGAATTCAGTAGGAAATCAAATAATACATGAATGATGTATAAAATTCATTATAAATCATGATATTGACTTTGTACAGCCCATTGTTACGTAACTATGAAATATAGAGCAATCTGCTGTGTCAGACAAGTGTTAAAAACATGGTTTGTTACTTTAGAGAACAGGGGTTTTCATGTATATTTTATCTAGGGACACCTTTGATTACTACCTTATTTTGTGGATCCCCATAGTCATTCGATGTTTAAAAGAGTTTTCTAGGTCCTTTTTGTTTTCAAAATTCCTGTTTTGTTTTTCACACATGGAATTGTGTAGTTTGAATTATGTAGAATGTTAGAGAAATAAACCTCACTGTTTCTTGCAATACATACTAATGCGCCCTTTTAAAGCCTAGCCACGCTCATAGACCCGGTATCCCGGTTTCAATGGCGTATGTGTTCCCCATCTGAACGGGACGCCAGTCCATCACACCTTTTTATCATTTTTGCCAGCTAAGTGTACTGGAGCAACGTGAAATGAAGTGTTTTGCTCAAGAACACAACGCATCGCCCGGTCCAGAAATGGAAACCACAATCTTACGATCATGGTGCTGACACCCTAACCACTAAGCCACGTGCCTCCACAATACGTACTAATATATACGTCTAAAACAAAATTTTTTTGAAGCCCATAAAATACTTATGTGTATCCCCAATTCACTATTTTGTTACGTAGACCCCTAAAATCTTATACGAGCCCTAAAAATCTGATATCCCTCAAGGACCTTATGGACTACTGCTTTAGATGTACAAATTGAATATGGAGAATCAGTCCAAAGCATTACGTGTTATCGTTATCCCTGTTGTCTACGACATAACACTTACTCAGTGGTATGGCTGCGGGTGATTCATTTTGTGTCTTTGCTTAGCTTGGCTTCAAATTTATAAAGTGTCCTATTTAATTTCTAATTCATTCACGATTCTGATGTCATTATATAAGATTATCGTATGGTATAGAACAAGCATAGACGTATTAGACATTTCCACATTTTCATTCGTGCATATTGAGAAAATATATTTAGTGAACCTTATAAAAGCAACGAACTGGCAGAATCGTTAGCTCAGCGGGCAAAACACTTAGCGGCATTTCATGTGTATTTATGTTCTTAGTTCAAATTCCACAGAGATCGATTTGTCTTTCATCCTTTCGGGTTGGATAACATAGGTGTCAGTTGAGTACAGGGTGGATGAAATCGACTTATCATTCTCCCATGAAATTTCAGGCTATGTGCCAAACTTTGAATCCCGTATTTAAATTAATTTAGTAGCAATTTAGAAAGCATTACAAAAAAAATCTTAGCTATAGGAGACAAAATTACTGTCATTAAAATTTAAGTTAAGAAGTACAGCAGAAGAAAATGACATATCCCGTTTGCAAAAATATAGACGACAAAACGAAGGCGTCAGGTACAAATTTAGTTTACGCAAGACCACACTTTTCATGTACATCATGGCAAGAAGATCAACAGAGTGTAGTAATAATATATATGTGTTTGTGTGCGTATATATATATATATATATATATATATATATATATATATATATATATATATCTACATATATGTACGTGTGAGTGTGAGTGCGTTAGGGTGCGTGTGTACGTGAGCTTATATATATATAAATATACACACACACACACACACACACACACACACATATATATATATATACTCTTTACTCTTTACTCTTTTACTTGTTTCAGTCATTTGATGTGGCCATACTGGAGCACCGCCTTTAGGCGAGCAAATCGATCCCAGGACTTATTCTTTGTAATCGTAGTACTTATTCTATCGAAATCTTTTTGCTGGACCGCTAAGTTACGGACGTAAACACACCAGCATTAGTTGTCAAGCGATATTGGGGGGAGAGAAACACAAACACACAAACATATACAGACACGTACATATAATATATATATACATATATACGATGGGCTTCTTTCAGTTTCCGTCTACCAAATCCACTCACAAGGCTTTGGTCCGCCCGAGGCTATAGTAGAAGACACTTGCCCAAGGTGCCACGCAGTGGGGCTGAACCCAGAACCATGTGGTTGGTAAGCAAGCTACTTACCACACAGCCAATTCGTACATATTTCTTTTTCTTTCTTTTTTTTGGAAGTAGATCCAGGTAAATTTTAAAATATTTCCTTCTACAATTGGAGCGTGTCATATTCTATCTCATATTCTATCTCTCCCATTTATCATTATTTCTTCCTTCTTGTTTACTTTTCCAGCGCATATTCGCCTTGCATGTTGGTTCTTCACGTAGATACGATTACCGTCTTCTCCATAAACTACAACATACAAGCGCTTTTTTTTTTTTGCTGTTCTCGGGTGCAAATGTGGGATCTTTGATCGTTTTTCATATATAGACACACACACACACACACACACACACACACACACACACACACACACACATACACACACTCACACACACACACACACACACACACACACACATATATATATATATAATATATATATATATATATATGTGTGTGTGTGTGTGTGTATACATGTATGTATGTATGTATGTATGTATGTGGAGGCACAATGGCCCAGTGGTTAGGGCAGCAGACTCGTGGTCATGGGATCGCGGTTTCGATTCCCAGACCGGGCGTTGTGAGTGTTTATTGAGCGAAAACACCTACAGCCCCACGAGGCTCCGGCAGTGGATGCTGGTGAACCCTGCTGTACTCTTCCACCACAACTTTCTCTCACGCTTACTTCCTGTTTCTATTGTGCTTGTAATTTAAAGGGCCAGTCCTGTCACACTGTGTAACGCTGAATATCCCCGAGAACTACGTTAAGGGTGCACGTGTCTGTGGAGTGCTCAGCCACTTGCACGTTAATTTCATGAGCAAGCTCTTCCATTGATCGGATCAACTGGAACCCACGACGCCGTAAGCGACGGAGTGCCATCACATGTATGTATGTATATATTTGTGTGTATGTATACTTACACTTATATCTAAGATTGCTTTTTATTTTGATAGTGATATTTGTTGCAGGTGTATTTCACTTGTATATCTGCAAGTGTGTTTTTTAAAACAACATTTTTTTGCTCTGCCTAGGGCTAAACAGTAACATATCCATAATATATATTGCTAAATACACTTACTCATATATATTTATACATGTGCGTATGCGTGTGTGCGTGTGTGCGTGTATGTGTGTGTATGCATATTGTATATATGTGTGTGCATGCACGCACTTCTATGCGTGCACGTGGGATTGTAATATACGTGGTTTGATCAATAAATGTCGGGACTGTTGCCATAGCAACGAAGCTAAAGCACGCAGAGTAAAGCCGCTTGGCACACGCTGACCTTCAACGTTGCTGTGCATGCGCACTTAGTTTTAACATTCTAGCTAACTTCCGCTGTTTACAGCAGTGCTTGGAAGGAAAACGTGTAGCGTGTGTCATTGACCATGACAGAGAACGTTCAATAGAGAATCTGCGTCAAATTTTACCAAAAGTTTGGCGATACCAGCTCAGAAGCCTACGCAAAGTTTTCAAAAAGTTCGCGTTGTCCTCGACATAATAAAGGAGATCTTGTGGAAATGAAACCCGAGTGTATATTTGGTCAGCTGAAAGCAGTTTTGGCAGAAACTTGGTAGACACGCGTCTCATACCTAAATTTTACGAGGATTTGATGATTTCTCTTCACAGCTGCACGACCATCAGCGATGTTTTTGTCAGTTCTCCTAGTTACGGGTCTCCCAGAACGTTCGTCAATAACGATATATTTTCTGCCATCCTGAAAACGTCCATACTACTCGTACACTTGCGTGCGGCTCATACACTCTTCTCCATACACTTTCTGCAACTTTGCGTAGGCTTCTGAGCGAGTATCGCCATGACAACTTTCTCTGTTATGGTCAATGCGATGATCACACGCTACACACGTTCCTTCTAAGTACTGCTGTAAACAGCGGAAATGAGCTAGAACGTTGAAGCATAGTGAGCATGTACAACAGAATTCTAGGTCAATCTATGCCAAGCGGCTTTACTCTGCGTGCCTTAGCTTCGTTCCTATGGGAACAGTCCGGATACTTATTGATTAGGCCTCGTATACTGCAAGTTTTTCAGTATTATATTGTTTTGATACATGAATATCCATATGAGTCTGCGTTTTGTATTTCATCAGCGAAAGCTAATTAAAATAGGTGCAAACATAATCGTCTAAATATTTTTGAAACAACTCTTTGGATGAACTGTATTTCAGCCATGCTGGGGCACTACTTGGAGTGTTTAGTCGAACAAAACGCCCGAGTGATACAATTTTTATCTTTCTTATTTGTTCTGTCTTTCTCTTTTGCCGAGCTGCTAGCAGGTGATGACAAGGCTTATCTCCCGTTTGCAATATATATTGTGTGCAGATTGCACCGATTAACCAGCTAGAAAAGATGTCATCCTAGGGTTAAAAAATGGCAGTAACGACCGTTCCTTGGGAACAGCCATATTTAAGTGTCAACAATCATTACTTCTCTGTATAGATACTGCTTTCATCTCTTATAGAAATTTTTCTTAACTACCTAATTTGCTTTTTATATATGTGCGTGTGCATGTGTGTATATGTATAATATAGCTACATATTTCTGTACATATATATAAATATGTATACATACATATATATATATATATATCAATACATACATACATATACACACATATGTATGTGTGTGTGTGTGTGTATATGTATGCATATGTATATATGTATATATATATATATATATATATATATATATATATATATATATATATATATATATATATATATATACACATTGGCGTCTGAAATTGCCTTCAGTCGTTAATAAAGAAACTATTTTTATTTTATTATTATTGCTTGTGTTCATGTTGTTGTTATTGTTGTTGTTATTATTATTATTATTATTATTATTATTATTATTATTACTGTTATTTTAACCATTATAATCATTATCATTATTATTATTGTTGTTGTTGATGTTTTTTATTATTATTATTAAACGAAACATGATAATTTCTTTCCCCACACTAATCATTTTCTTTCAATTGAAAAAAAAAATTATGAAATTAGGTGAGGGTAATATCGTATGCAATAACTTTCTAATATTAATTAAAAAAGAAAGTTCATATTAAAAACACGGAGACAAATTAAAATTGATGACACTTAGAAGGACGATCTTTCAACAACGAAGTAAACTTTGATATCCCCCATTCTCTGTCTGTCTGTCTGTCTGTATGTCTGTCTGTCTGTCGGTCTGTCTGTCTCTGTCTGTCTGTCTGTCTGTCTCTGTCTCTGTCTCTCAGTTTTAAATGAAATATTAACTCACGTATATCAAACGTGATAATATCAAAGATCTTATGTGTAAATGTTTATGTGTATGTATATATGTATATAGTTCTTTCTCTTCTTTTTTCTGAATGTAAATCTTCCTCCAACGCTTCTCTTCATTTTCCAATGTGTGTTACACGCGTCAAATTCACTTTGATATTGAAGACGAATTTCTAGTATTTTCCCTATGTCTCTTTCTCTGTCTCTGTCTCTTTCTGTCTGTCTCTCTCCTTCTCTTTCTCTTTTCTCTCCCTCTCCCCCTTTCTCTCTCTCTCTCTCTCTCTTTCTCTCTCTCTCTCTCTCTCTTTCTCCATATATATTTTGTTGTATAGTGAAACTGTACATCCTTCCCAGTAATAAGTGGTATTAGAAATATATGCTAAAAAGGCATCATACATCTCTGTGTTTGGATTTGTTAATGAGTTCAGCACATTTGAAGCTGCACCGTTGCTCTCTCCAATAGCAGCAGTAATAAAGAATAGCACTAGAGCAGGTCACTGTTCTAAAATTATTTTGACAACTTTTCTAAGGATAGGCACCTTGTACAACTTACATGTGATAATTTATGAAAATTTGTTTGAGTAAATGCCTGAAATTCTTCATATTCCTGCAGTCTTTGGGAGCTATTTGAGAGGAATGAATATATGCTTCTATCAAGCTTTTCTAAATATGAAGGTAATTCTGACCATGCCTTTGATTTACAGATATGCATAGAGTGACAAACACAACCTAACTAAACAGAGATGGAGATTTGTTCTTCAGTAATGCCTGCACACCTCCCTTCTGTCCCATCATTACACTAGCATTGTCACTGGCAAATCCAATCAAATTTTCAAAAGGAATATCATGTAAGGTGAAGAATCTTTCAATAAAGGAAAAAAATTCCATTAGCAGAGCAATCCTTGGCTTCCAAAAGAATTAAATAACCATCAATAATATTTTGAGAACTACAATCATAAAATCTAGCAAACAGAACAAGCTTTTTTTTTGTACATACATCAATAGTTTCATCAACAATTAATGAAAACTTGTACTCTTTGAACTGTTTAATGAGCTTTTCAAAGTAATAAGGGCCTAAAACATTTATATATTTGAGTAGTTTTGGTTCCTGCACATTTAATATCTTTTGCTATTTTGGAATCAGGACATGCATTCTGAATTAGTCCCGGTAAATGATCCATAAGCCTCATTGTCAAGTTATGTTCTGCAATGAAGGAACAAAGCTTAAGCTGCTACGTTTGTAATGTGAACAGAAGTTGTTGGTTGCAAAAAGACGGTCAGTTCTCCACTTTTACATTCTGAAACAATTTTAACATATTTATCCGTGTTTCCGTGTCTCTCAGATGAGTTAAACTGACTGGAATTTAACGACAAAATTTACAATATACTCTTTCCATATTTGTTTTGCTTGGTTCTAACCATGATAAAAAACGAGAATCCAATAAAAGTTTGTTCGATAATTTATGATTATATTGTTTAATTCTTTTCTTTGGCGGAGTTAAACCTAAGTCGAGTTCATCACTGCGTTTATCTTTCATATTCTTACTCGTCGTAAGGGTTATAAACCACTCGTAATTGATAAAAGTTTAACGAGATAGTAAGAAAGCACTTGTCACTTATGTATAAAACAAGCTACTGACTAGCATTAGAGGCGGCAAGCCAGCGATATTGGATGGTGCGTATGATATACGTGTTGTACACGTTCTATACCACCTAGCTACCAATCAGCTATAAACTGCCTCGTAATATAAATCTTGCAAAATATATATTGATATAAGTTAGTTAGTCCAATAGTAATGTAATGTATTTATTGTTACATTTTTCACCTAAATACGCTGTAGACTTATTTCTTTACATAAAGCGAAAATATTTCAAAACAGTACTAAATCAATGCAGTGTAGTACCAAAAGTATTACGGCACAC
>NC_142933.1:104728211-104735711 GCF_046866305.1 Octopus bimaculoides
ACTAATTAGCTAGCTACCAGTTGTCAATTGTTGAGGGTGCTGGTCGTGTTAGGGGAGATGAGAATGGTGAGGTCAAAAAGATGGTTTCTTCTCTCAGCAGCTGTTTCTATAACCGATTTATTTAGAACACATTTCACGTCACTATTTTCTTTATATTTTCTGTTCACATTATTTTTTTTTCCTTTAATTCTTCTCTGTTTAGCTTCTTGTTATGTTTATTTTTTTTCTTGGTTTAAATCTCTCTCTCGCTCTCTCTCTCTCTCTCTCTCTCTCTCTCTCTCTCTCTCTCTCTCTCTCTCTCTCTTCTGACCATTTCCTCTTTAAATTTCTGCTCCCTTCCCTATCTCAGTACTTTTTGTTAGTTTATTTCAATCCATTCCTCTTTCCTTTCGTTGTATACCGTTTATTCTTTGAGTGTATTCTCCATCTACCTCAGACTTCCATAAGCAGGAGATGGAGAACGGCTGCGGAGCTAGATTTAATTAATTCCCTTCTTTATGTTTATCGAATGCTACAGCTAGGCAGTTGGATGGATACCATTATGTACGTATACATACGTATACGTACATAATGCATATGTGGGCACAGGACGTCAAAAATTGTAAACATAAAACTATACGAAGTACGAGGACATGGAATATGGACTTTCTGGGCGAGCAACGAAAGAAACAAATGGAAAACATGATCAACAACACAAAGAACGTCTCTTCATCAGTTGTCGGCTAATCCGTATTTTAGCCATTTCACGAGAAGATACGCCTTCGATAAAACAGTTGCTCCCGCAAAGCAAATTAAATAAAATTTGGGATTTTGCGGAGAGTTAAAGTTGGTGACAAAAACAGGACAGTGAAAAGAAACAGGAAGGGCTGCTAAGACTAAACGAGGTTGTGATAGCAAACGCGAAGAAACAAGTTTGGACAGGAGACAGACAAGAATACGTCTTTGTCCAGCTGCAACAGGAGGAAAGAAAGGAACACAAGTTAGAAGAAGAAAGAAAAATGACCGATGGACACGTGGGAGCCACGTGAGCAAAGGAGAAAGAGTGAGGGAGAGAGAGTGACAGAGAGAGAATAGGGAAGGGGAGAGGGATAGATCTGGAAATAGGATAAGAGAGAAAAAAGAGAAGAAGGGGACGTAAAAGAATAAGAGAAAAGGATGGGAGAAAACGAGAGAGTAGAAGGATAGGATAGTGGGAAAAGAGGAAGTAAAACAATAAGAGAAAGGAAGTGAGAAAAACGAAAGAGTAATTGGAAGAACAGAGGCCCGCGTCAGAATTATTAAGATATAATGTACTTGGAAAAGGATGCGTGGTGTGCAATCATATAATAATATAAATAATATATATATATATATACGCATATATATACATACGTATACGCACATACTTACATGTATACGTATATACATATGCATATGTGGGCACAGGACGTCACAAAACGTAAGCGACAAAATAAAACGGAGTACGAGGACATGGAATCTAAACATTTTTTGCGAGCAATGAAAGAAACGAATGGAAAAACAAGACAAATAGCACAAAGAACGACCCTTCATCAGTTGTCGGCTGTTTTTCTAATCCGTATTTCGAGCAATTCGGGAGAAGATACGCCTTCGATATATATATATATATAAATACATGTGTGTGTGTGTGTGTGTGTGTGTGTGTGTGTGTGTGTGTGTGTATGTGTGTGTGTGTGTATGTGTGTGTGTGTATAAACACACACAACACACGCACACTTATGTATTATCCTTCAAGCATATGTAGTGTATGTGTTTTGCTTATGCGCCAAATTTGCGTCCTGGAAAAGCTCCCAGCACGACGCTGAGTGTTAAAGAATATCTGAACGTCAAACATCAAGCGACACGACTCGCCTCAGAATCACCGAAAATGATAGATATCGATATTTCACCATTATTGTGTCAATACCATATCCTCGGATCATCTCGTAATGAAGTGAATTGCTGGAGTATGACTTATATGCAAATAGAGCGAAGTCTGTTTGTTGATGTGCTGCGGTGTAGAATGTGAATGAAAATTAATTTACTAATTAAAAACAGCTATCATAATGTAAACATCATCGGTCCAACAAACTGTATGTTAAGCGATTCACTTCATTTGGAAATGATCTAAGTATACTGTATGGATAAGCCAAAATAATCGCGAAATAACGTTGTCTACCGTTCTCGGTGAGGGGAATTCTCTCGTCTGGTCTGTCACATCCAAATATTCTTTAACATCAGCGTGGTGGAGGGAGCGCAAACACCTAAAGTACCACGAGGCTCCGGCAGGGGGTGGTGGCGAACCCTGCTGTACTCTTTCACCACAGCTTTCTCTCACTTTTTCTTCCTGTTTCTGTTGTACCTGTATTTCAAAGGGCGATCCTTGTCACACTCTGTGTCACGCTGAATCTCCCCGAGAACTACGTTAAGGGTACACGTGTCTGTGGAGAGCTCAGCCATTTGCATGTTAATTTCACGAGCATGCTGTTCCGTTCATCGGATCAGCTGGAACCCTCGTCGTCGCAACCGACGGTGTGACACGATGATGTAGGTATATACGAGATATATATGATAGGATTCTTAATAGTTGTATCTTATCTGTCACAAATTGTTGTGTAAAAATAGATTAATCGTCGATGAAACTTAACCAAGATAACACGCGGTTGGATCATACTTCGCGTCAAGTCGTTTAGAAACGAACTTGCTAGAAATGACACAATCAAGAATAAAACTGTTGTTCCATCGTCCAGTCAATGTTTCGTTCTATCAGTGTGACTGTATCGAATGGAGAAGACGTCTGGCTAAGTAGTTAGGGATATTTGAATTACGATCGTAAGGTCGTGAGTTCGATTTCTGGCGACGAATCGAATTGTGTCCAAGACACTTCATTTCACATTGCTCCAGTTCACTCAGCTGGCAAAAATGAGTTGTACCTGTAATTACAAAGGGTCAGCCTTGTCACATTCTGTGTAATGCTGAATCTATTCGGGAAGTACATTAATGCTACCAGTGTCTGTGGAGTACTCAGCCACTCGTACGTTAATATTACGAGCAGGCTGTTTCGTTGATCGGATCAGCAGTAACCCTCGTTGTCGTATCCGACGGAGTACCTGTGTTGTATCACATCTAAAAACACACAGACATACAAATATTCATAAATTTATCCAAAGATGAACGATGTTCTTTTATGTCTGAACTCTCTGGCAGCTGTTAAAATGATTTTTATTTCCTTAATGTTTCCACCAAAGCGACTGACGTGTAGCACTTCATTTTCCTCGTGTTTTTCTTTGTCTCACTCGAACGCTGTTATCTCTATATAGTAATGATGATGATGATGATAATAATAATAGTAATAATAATAATAATAATAATAATAATAATAATAATAATAATAATAATAATAATACAGCTGGCATTATCAGTGAAGGTAGCCACAATTGGCCTAGACACCTATCTGAAAAACTCTGAGGACTGGATGCTAAAACTTGTCTTAAAACATGAAAGCAAGAAAGCATCTTACTCAGTAACAAAACAGGCAAAGGAATATCTAAGTGGATTCCAATTGCAACAAATTCAAGAATTAGACGAACTAGAAACACCTGCAGAAAAAGCTAAGCGCTTGAAAACCCGTGCTAAAATTGCTGCCTTAGCTATTATGACTGAAAAATGGCATGGAAAACCTCTCAATGGCAAATACCCAAAGAGAGCGAATAATGCAGATATTGACAAATCCCTTACCCACCAATGGTTAATGGCCTCTGGCTTGAAATCAGAAACAGAGGGGTTTATCATAGCAGCCCAAGATCAATGCCTACCTACAAAGAACTACCAGGCCAACATATTAAGGAACGGCAGCTCCCCATTATGTCGTATATGCCAACAACAAAATGAGACCATCGATCATGTTGTCTCCATGTGCAGTCTGCTTGCGCCTACAGAGTATCTCAACAGGCATGATAGAGCTGCACAATATATTCACTGGGTAATATGCAAAAACCTGAACTTGCCCCATGATAAAAACTGGTGGGAACACAAACCACCCCCAGTACATGAAAATGATCACATTGCACTCCTCTGGAACTTCACCTTTCAAACTGACAGAAAGATAGACGCAAATAGGCCAGACATCATACTGAAAGACTTCAGACAAAAATCATGCCTCCTCATTGATATGACTGTCCCAATCGATATAAACGTATCTGTCAAGACCTACCAAAAACTGAGCAAATATAAAGATCTTGAAATAGAAATTAGCAAAATGTGGAATCTGAAGACGAAAACAGTACCTATTGTCATAGGTGCCCTGGGAATGACAGCGAAACGGGCTGATTACTACCTAGCTCAGATACCAGGAAACCCCAAAATGGCTGAAGTTCAAAAGATAGTGCTCATGGGAACTGCCCATATCCTACGTAAAATACTGTCTATGTGATCTCAAATTTTAAAGCAAACACATAATTTTCTTATGGTTTCTTAAACATTCACTTGAACAAAACTGTACAAATCCAAATATATGGTACCCTAGGCATAACACCTACATGAACTTCTAACTTGTTGTCACTTGAGGTCTCTGTGTGAGACTTGGATCCAACTTGTACAAATGCAAAGTCAAACATAAAATAATAATAATAATAATAATAATAATAATAATAATAATAATAATAATAATAATAATAATAATAATAATAATAATAATAATAATAATAATAATAATAATAATAATCGGTTGTGGTCGATGAAAAAGGTAGCAGTAGTACCAATAATTGTCGGAGCCCTGGAACAGGGAGCAAACGTCTCGAGAAGTACGTAGAACAAATAGGGGCTGCAATTAGGGTGGAGCACTTGCAGAAAACAGCACTGCTTGGAACCGCTCGAACACTCCAGAAGGTGCTCGAAAAATAAGAGGTGTTACCTTAGTTCACTGGTAGTGAACAGCTGACACAGTAATAGATCTCCAGCATTAGAGGTTGTGCAAAGGCAATAATAATAATAATAATAGTAGTAGTAGTAGTAGTAGTAGTAGTAGTAGTAGTAGTAGTAGTAGTAGTAGTAGTAGTAGTAGTAATAATAATAATAATAATGATGGTGATGATGATGATGATGATGATGATGATGATGATGATGATCATGATCATGATGATCATGATGATCATGATGATAGAAGATGAGCTGCAACAAATATTCTGCTCAGTAGCACAGATTTCCTTGTCGGTTGTTTGACCTTAACCAGTTGAGCATGTCCCTTGGTGGCTGACGATATGTGCATCTCTGATCATGAGCAGAAGTAGTGGGAGACAATCATAGCCATATATTGAGAGGAATTGTTTGAAGTTCGGGTAATTTACATCTGGAAACATGGGTGTTTCATTCAACATCCTTAAACAACCCTTATTCAAGGACCATTTGAGCGGGATGAAAATTCTTAACTGGGACCCACCTGCAAGGTCATGCACTGTTTAACTTCATATGAGATCACCATGACTCACACATATGGTTGTGATGCATGTGCCTGGTGTACTCTCACCAGGCGTGTATTAATGATGGGTATATTGGGCTTCGTATATTTGTACCCCAGTGTCACTTTGATGGCATGCACTGATCTCTCACTCAATAATAATAACTATAACAATGATTTAAATTTTTTGCCACAAGGGCAGCTTGTGGGGAGGGAATTTGAGTCGATCACATCGACCCCAATGCTTCACTGGTTCTTAACTTATCGACCCCGAAGGGATGAAAGGCAAATTCGACCTCGGTAAATTTGAACTCATAACGTGAAGAGGGACGAAAAGCTGCTAAGCTTTTCGCCCGGCGTGCTAACGATTCTGCCAGCTCACCTCCTTATATAATAATAATAATAATAATAATAATAATAATAATAATAATAATAATAATAATAATAACAATAATCCTTTCTACCTGAAACTTTTTGGGAGGGGGCTAGTCGATTACATCTACCCAGTACTCAGCGGGTAATTATTTTATCGACCTTCAAAGGATGAAAGGCAAATTCGACCTCAGCGGAATTTGAACTCAGAACGTAGAGACGGTGCGAAATACCGTTGATCATTTCGTCTGGCGTGCTAACGATTCTGCTAGCTCACCGCCTTGCTATATTATAATAATAATAATAATAATAATAATAATAATAATAATAATAATAATAATAATAATAATAATAATAATAATAATAATAATAATAATAATAATTATTATTATTATTATTATTATTATTATTATTATTATTATTATTATTATCATCATCACCAATTCTAAGGCGGCGAACTGAGAGAATCGTTAGCACGCCGGGCGAAATGCTTAGCGGTAAATTCGTCTGTGCGTTCCGAGTTCAAGTTCCGCCGAGGTTGACTTTGCCTTTCATCCTTTCGGGGTCAATAAATTAAGTACGTGTTGCATACTGGGGTATCCTTCCCCAAAATATCAGGCTTTATGCCTTTAGTAGAAAGGATTATTATTATTATTGTTATTATTATTATTATTATTATTATTATTATTATTATTATTATTATTATTATTATTATTATTATTATTATTTTATGTTTGACTTTTGTTTTGCATTTGTACAAGTTGGATCCAAGTCTCACCCAGAGACCTCAAGAGACAACAAGTTCATGTAGGTGTTATGCCTAGGGTACCATATATTTGGATTTGTACAGTTTTGTTCAAGTGAATGTTTAAGAAACCATAAGAAAATTATGTGTTTGCTTTAAAATTTGAGATCACATAGACAGTATTTTACGTATTATTATTATTATTATTATTATTATTATTATTATTATTATTATTATTATTATTGTTGTTGTTGTTGTTGTTGTTGTTGTTGTTGTTGTTATTATTATTAGGCGGCGAGCTGGCAGAATCGTTAGCACGCCGGGCGAAATGCTAAGCGTTAATTCGTCTGTCGTTGCATTCCAAGTTCAAATTCCGCCGAGGTTGACTTTGCCTGTCATCCTTTCGGCGTCGATAAACTAAGTATCAGTTGCATACTGGGGTCGATCTAATTGACTGGCCCCACCTCCCCAAAAAATTTTGGGTCTTGTGCTTCGAGTAGAATAAACAATAATCATTTTTACCTAAGGCACAAGGTCTGAAACTTTGTGGAAGGGGACTAGTCAGTTACATCCACCCCAGTGTATCACTGGTACTTAATTTATCGATCCCGAAAGGATGAAAGCTAAAGTTGACCGTGGCGGAATTTGAACTCAGAACGTAGCAACAGGCGGGATACTGCTAAGCATTGCGCCCTTCGTGATAACGTCCCTGCTAGCTCGTTAGGCTATATCTAATAATAATAATAATAATAATAATAAATATTTGTTGGAAGATTGAATACTCCAGTGAGACTACATTAGAGAGAGAGGGGGAGACGTGAGGGAGTGAGGGGTAGGGGTAGTGATAAAAAGAGATAAAGGGACACAAGCAGACAGGCAGGCAGAAAGAAAGAAAGAAAGAAAGAAAGACAATGAAATACAATGAGATACA